>NC_133798.1:18134567-18438734 GCF_043250625.1 Sebastes fasciatus | reverse complement strand
GCCTCATCTTTTTCCTCTGTCATTATGCCTTTGCATTTCCTGCATTATGTTACCCACTTGCTAGCTTGCTAAACTGTTAGCCTCTGTGGCTTCTAGACGCCAACAGTAACGTTAATATTGCCGTTTCTTAGCAGTGGTGTTCTCACGACTTTGACAACTTGAATGGCAAGCATATCATGTACAAGACTTCCCGTGTTGTAAACACAAGCTCATGAGTTTAATTTGAAGGCATCAAAAGACACCACAGGCCAGTGGTGCCAGTTGAGCTGGTTTATTCAGATAACAGACAAACAGTGCGGTCACACCGGGCTGGAACATGTCTGGAACATTTATCTTCAGTAATGATGTTACTAGAAACATTCATGTTACCACACAACAACACACAGCTTGGTAGTTGGCAACATAGCACATGTGGTTGTCCGTAGAACAGACATACTAAAATAAGTCTTTGTCCATGTCTCAACTCCTCTAGGTACATACAGTATACATTTATATGACAAAATTATGAACCAAAAATCTGCACAGTGTAATAATCGTGACTTACCCCCTCACACAGTCAAGGTAAACTGGCAAGAATGTGAGGTGCGTCATTCCCTTAAAGGCAACCACACATATTTTAAAGTGACAGAACACTGAACCAAAATAATGGCAAGTGTAAGCATTATTAACCGTGTTACACCTGCATGTGACATAGTAAGGGGATCCAAATCTAAATGGCTTGTTGAATCAAATGTTTTCTGATCTAGGCAGCCCACAGAAAACTGACTGGGTTGTCTTATTTCAGTTTGTGGTTTGGTAGGCACTCCAGATACCCAAATGTACGTGAACAAGCACTGAAAACACGAGTTTCTCATGATATGTCCCCTTTAAATTAATAGTGTCAAATTTTTGGGTGCTCAGATCCTTTACTTAAGTAAATGTAGTATTTCAATGTAAAAAATACTCTCTTCCAATTAAAAGTTCTGAATCCAAAAGGTATTATCTGAAAAATGCAAATAAAATATCAAAGTAAAAGTTTATTGAATTCTAAGTAAGCAGCATTTTAATGTAGCTGATCAACTACTTTATATACTGCTGGGTAGTTCAATCTAGAATAAGAGGTGATATCTTAATTGTATGTTCTGAATGTAAACTCAATTAGTTAATAGCTGTCAAACTAAAGTGCAATACTTCCCTCTGAAATGTGGTGTAATAGAAATATAAAGTGGCATTACATGTACTGTAAATGTACTTTTCACTTATACATTACTTATTGTGTGGAAGTATGTGGAAAAACATCTAAATCAAATCCATAATTCAAAGGAGAGACACATGAATTGTAAAAAATTTAAAATGAAAAGTACAAATCATGTTTAAAGTAAAAAAAAATAAAGCTTTACCTGAAATTATCCAAAAGATGTTTAAAATAAGAAAATGACTTGAGAGGAATATGCACAATAAACAAGTGTGAGGACTAATGTGAAAATAATAATTTTGTTTCAGTGAAAGGGGTGAACATACAGTAGGCTACTGTAGGTAACGGTTGAATTGAGGATCTAATTAAGTGTAAGTAAAAAAATGTTTAAAAGTAATTTATTGAAATGTATGACAAGAATGCATTGGTACAGTAGGAAGCGGTAATATTGTAAGTATGTGTCTGATACTCTTCATGACAAATATGTTGTATATTGTAGGAAGAGTTGTAATAAACTGTATTTTCAGCCTACTCAGTCTGTTGAAAATCCTCTATGTTGTGCTATTGTGTGGTGTTGTATCCTACAGGGTTGTTTTTCTGGACGTAATGGTCTGTTTTGTTGCTTTTTTACTTACATATTCTTTACTTTATTGTATGTATGATAATCACCTTTCATGACATTTTATTTATTTATTTTATATTTAGAATTATTAAAGCTATATCTGTAAGAGTAAATTAAAGTTAACATCAGAGACACCTTGTTTTGCAGCACTTTCCCCAATTTCGTTCAAGCAGTAAAAGCCAAAGCCCAAAGAAGAGGCCATGGGAATAGACTGACTGGCCCTTTCACTCACATTCATTCAGCTTGGACTGAGCTAATCCACCTAGTTGTGAAAAGCCCACGTTGCATAACAAATCGCTTAACCTTTACAGTTAACACACAATAAGTATATTTGTTTTTGCAGTTGCAAATTGTCTGGGTCGTCCTCTTTTGTTTGTACAGTGACATGCATTAACCTCTGTGGTTCAAAGAAGGTGAAGTGATGTGATGTGATGTGGTGATATGATAGGGCTGTGGAGAATCACATAAAGAGCTACAGGATAACACTGAACAATGGACTTCTAAAAACAGCAGCAGACAATATCATCTGGTCATCAAGTTTTAATGGAGTTAATCAGTGGACACATTCACTGGGTAACTACAGCACAAGAAAGCATACAGGTGTTGTCCTCTGTTCACCCATATCCACAGAGCACTGATGAAAAATTGATTTGCTAATAACACTCTGAAAGTCTCTACAGTCGTTTGCACTGCAGCCTGCGACATCTTCTACCTTCACGTCACTTGACACAACAGTAAGTCACCGGGGTAGGATACAGATTTTGCATTATTAATTCAGAAGGAGCATGTAAACAATCTGCCGTGTTTACAGAAACGGGCAAGATCCATGGTTACTGAGTTTTCTTGACACGTTTATTTAAACTCATCATGTCTGGGACAAAGAGCTATTGCAGGTTTTCTCTGGAAAGTTGTCCAGATAAATCAGTAAACATGCTTCTAAACAGCCCCAAAGTGGGCTGATAAACACATGCCAGCCAGAGTCAAATTGTGAATTAATGCAGGATGGCAAGACACTCCAAAATATTAAAACTAATGGCAAACTAGTGGCAACCTACAGTGGTCGAAACATGTTGGCTTTTTTAACGATTTAGCCACTATAATAAGGGCTTTTTAAGATATTCTCGATCCTCGTTTGCCACTTGTTTTAATATTTTGGAGTGCCGGGATTACCTTCCTGTCTATCCTGATTTTTTTACCCATATTCCAACAGCAGCTGACACGTTTTGCTTCACGGTTGAGTACACCGAGCAACCAGTCATCTCTCTTTCCATTGTGAATTAATTAGAGTTGTCAAAGTTAACGCGATAAGAATGCGTTAACGCAAATTTGTTTCAACGGCACTAATTTCTTTAACACATTAATGCAACTTTTGCAACGATTTTTAGGTTGCTCAGTTTTAAAGCTGGAGTGAAGTTATATCATATGAAACTAGAAAACCAGATAAATCCATTGGTACTACATCATACTAGCTTGTCGTGAAGGAGCCTAAATAACTAAATAAATAAACTTAAGCTACATTTTTGGCCAGGAAAACCTGGCATGGCCATTTTCAAAGGGGTCCCTTGACCTCTGACCTCAAGATATGTGAATGAAAATGGGTTCTATGGGCACCCACGAGTCTCCCCTTTACAGACATGCCCACTTTATGATAATCACATGCAGTTTGGGGCAAGTCATAGTCAAGTCAGCACACTGACACAATGACAACTGTTGTTGCCTGTTGGGCTGCAGTTTGCCATGTTATGATTTGAGTATATTTTTTATGCTAAATGCAGTACCTGTGAGGGTTTATGGACAATATGTGTCATTGTTTTGTGTTCTTAATTAATTTCCAGTAATAAATATATACATACATTTGCATAAAGTACGCATATTTGTCCACTCCCATGTTGATAAGAGTATTAAATACTTTTACAAATCTCCCTTTAAGGTTCATTTTGAAGAGATACAAATGTGCAATTAATCATTAACTATGGGCAATCATGCGATTAGTGACGATTAAATATTTGAATCGATTTACAGCCATAGGATTAATGCATTCGAGGAGGCAAGAGACAACATTTCTCACCCCAAAATCAAATGTTTATGTGTAAGGGGTCAGTTTGGATTGACAAAGGTCAAAGGTTGATTAGCTTGGTATACTCAGAGGAATGTTTGCTTTGAACAGTTTGAATACTCCATTGATGTTTCTGTCTTAAACTGATTACCTGGCACAGAATTTACGTAAGCCTGTTTTTGCATTTGCAGGATTTTTGCAATAACATGCAAATACACTGCTGCCTCTTTAATCAAGCGGCAAAAAAATGGGCACTGTTACAGAAAGTACTTGCCTGCTCTTCACCCACACAGAAAGCCTATTATGATTCAGACTGCTGACCTCCCAATTTATCCCAACATGACTGAGCATTGGTCCAACACATCATATTTTTGGCTATTTGGTAGTCTATAGCCGCTGTCCCAAATACTGAGGCAAAAACTAAATAGTGTTAAAAAGCATAGAGCCTGAAAAAGAACACTTGATTCTTGCAATCAGTACAATCAACAATCAGCTCCATCTATCCTTTACTGATATCCAATAAAAAAATGAAAGCGCTATCAAATAATATGGGAACATGGTTGAAAGGCGTTTTTATTTTCAAATGAATTGACCATTTTCCATCCACATTAATTTGTCCAAAAGATGGAATTCAGGGAATTACCAAGTGCTGCCCATTTTAGCCTCCTTGGTGCATTCTATATACAAATCTATATACACACACAATAACTTCATGATGTCACATATTTGACAAGTGATGCTGCCCGATCCTTTGGATTGGCAAACAAATAAGAAATAAAGGTTAGAACCTTTTTTGCGATAACAACATCTCACAAATCAATTCACATTATGACAAGTTTTTTTTCCTCATAATTATTAGAAAATAAAAAAAGCATGAGCATGTAGGAAAGCCGTGAAAAACAAACCTGAATCCTGCAAAGTAGAAGCAAGATCTGCAGAAAAAGGAAAGGCCTGGAGGCGATGAAGCATAAAATACTATGTACAATAAAAAGCGCAATCTACTATGCAGGTTTCGAGGGTTCGTTCCTGAATGGGCAGATGTTGGCAGGCTCACTTTGCCACTGGAGTTGATTTGTGTTTGTCCTCTTGGTGCTCTACTCGTTACCAAGGAGTCAGAAACAAGAGCAAGGTGAAACAGAAGTCCCATAGGATGCTGTGTCATAAATACAGTATGTTGTGACCACTTAGTGATCGGACCGTGGAGTACTCTGATTGGCTGGCTGTCCGGTTTTCACAGTCCAATGTTGCAATTATAAATGGCACACTTGTGTCAGACCCCGGAGACCGCCTGGCTGTTATAATCGGTGGACTCCATTTTGAGGATGTAAGGGATGATGCTGTCGATCTGCACGTTGCCGATGAGCCCGGCGAAGAACAGCTCCTCTGTGACAGCTGCACTTATCAGCCGGAGGGCAGGGAGACGCAGCAACAGCTTGGATAACCTGAGAGCAATGAGAAGGGAAATGAGACATAACATTAAAACATGTGTACTGTAGCAAGTACATCTGTGATATCATCACAAATCTGTCTTGCTTAATATAAAGCAATACATCAGACAGGCATTGCATCCTTTTTTGGGGGAAAGAAAGGCGCTGTCACATATGGAGAGAAACGGGAAATGCAGAAAAGCAGTTGTGTAGGCTTTCACACTGAGATTTGAGAAACTTAAGATGAGTGAATATTCACTGTCGGTGTGGTAAATCACTAAATGATGTTGTGACAGTTACTACTGATGGATAAGTTAGCTTAGCTAGCTTGAGTGGGAGGCTGCTGCATATGGAGTCAGATCAGTCTCTTTATTAATGAATGCACACAGAAGGATTTACAAATGTATTTTCTGATATATATACATATAATATATATATATATATATATATATATATATATATATATATATATATATATATATAAATAAATATATATAAATAAAAAAAAAATATATATATAAAAATATATATATATATAAATATAAATATAAAAATATATATATATATATAAATATAAAAATATATATATATATATAAATATAAATATATATAAATATATATATATATGACTCTCTCCAAAAATATTTTTCAAAGCACACATAAAATATTATATATTGTTGTATATAAATGTAAACAAAATCCACATGAAAAAAACCAAGGTTCACAGATATTTTTTCTGATGCACACACAAATATGTCTTGTTTTAAATAAATGTAATAGAAATCAACAAATATATGTATTTAAAAATATTTGCATTTCTCATCGTAAACATATTTGGATGTTACATTTATTTACAAACGAATTGTCATGTGTGAACCTTATTTTTTTTACATTTATATACAGCGATTACTACTTTTGTGTGCATTGAAAAATATTTTTGTGGAGAGTCATTTATATATAAATCACAAATTACATTTGTGAATGCTTCTGTGTGCATTCATTAATATAGAGACTGATCTGACTCCTTAGCTGCAGTACAGTCATACAGTACGGCAGCATCAGACTGTTGTCTCTGACTAAATCTCAGCCTAAAGATCAAGCAGTTGGCTATTAACAGGTTAATTATTTACAGATAACGCTAAGCCTAACAATACCTGGTGATTCAATCAAATATGTGGTTATAGATGTCTGGATAAGCAATATCAGGCCACTGTGTCAGGTCATTCATCCACTTGGGGAAGACTGAAAGGGCATGACGACGATCAACATTAATTTATTAATTTATCGCGATTGCTCAGATTCAGGCAAGGTCGCAAAATAATTATTAGAAATGTGTATAAGACAAATGTTTCTATAACAAGAAATAAATGCATACAAAATTGTCAAAATTACAATCCAAACACTTCTATTCGATCTTTGGTTTTCAATCCAAAAAAGGATTGCGACCTTGACGTTGTTAAAGTACCGTATGTGCCGGTCTGGTGTATTCTGTATTAGTACATCATTATGTAGTACAGAGGTAAAGCCTACTGACCGATAGCAGTCTTCCGGGTAGGTTCTGGTGACGTAGTCCTGCAGCTCCATGTAGGCCTTCTCCTGAAACCGCTCTATCTGTGGGGTATTATCTATGCCTGGGTGATCTAGTACAGAAACAACACACAGTCAGACAGGAGTCAATGCACATTTGGCTCTAGGTTTATATACAACTTCTGCTGAGGATTTTCCTCTAAGGATTCTGCCCCAACAGGACGACAAGAAAAATTTAATTTTCATTTTGTAAAGTGGTCGGTTGTCTACGCACCAGGACTAAAGAGCACGATGGCTTTGAGGTAGGCATACTCATAAGAGTCTGGGGTCAGCTTGATCATGCTGTTACAGAACTCCTGCATCCTCCAGATGTGCTCCATTACCAGTTTGACTCGATCTGGGGACAGCTTATCTGTAGGAGATAAAAAAAAGAAGAAGAGGAGTCAGGGATACATGGGGAAGAGCATCAGTATAGTTTTTCTTTTTGCAAATTCAAGACAGACTGAGCCACAAAATAAACATGACAAATCTCAAGGTAGGGCTGTCGCTGTGAACGAATTTCACCTGCAGTGATAATGATTGGCTCAACAGCGCGATATGCAGTATTACTGCCATTTCTATTGCAAATTACTGGTTTTAGTGCTATATAAATAATCTTTATTGTTAGGCTATTATTAGGTAATGTATATTGTTGCTATTTAAATTACAAAGATGACAGTTTTAAAACTAATTAAATACATGTTTATTGTTAAATGCAGAACACAGAAGGGCAACGAGGCGCAGCGTTTTTTTGGTTGCGTCTGGTTGCTATGATGTGAAGTAGAAGTAAAAATGTCGGCACAAGGTAGAGTATTTGCTCTGGGTGAAGGGAAGGCTGAAGCACGTCGGGAGGGGGGACGGACCCGCCGGTCTATGTGAATTAATTTCTCCTACATTATTGTTGTTTTTGTTCAGCAACATTTGTAAACTCTCGACGACCAGAAAAAAAACAACAAACGAGCAGCACTCAGCGCAGAATAGACACTCAGCGCCTTGTCAGGCTGTGGTGTTTATAGTGTAAATATGCAGCGCTCTCGTTACAAATAATTCAAAAAAGAAAAAAAACTTGAACATAGAGGTTGTGGCAGTTGGCTTGACAATAGTATTACAGTATTGAGGTTATTGCGACAGCCCTATCTCGAGGTCTGCTTGGCATTAATTGTGTTAAACCTTGCAGACAATCCCAGCAGAGCCCTCCTACCTTCCTGTAAGCTGGTCTGCAGATGGTTGATAATGGCACCTAGGATGGTACCAACATTCATGACGTTGGAGCACTGTGCCAGACCCAGGGCAAACAGCTCATTCCAGCAAGCTTTCATTAAGTTAATGTCATTGTCTTGGCCACTGTAAAATAAAATAAGATTAATGTTACTACAGAGAACGGTGTGGCCGCATTAGAGAAAGCTCACTTAGCTGTCATTTTATAACTGACATGTAATGACACACTCCAATGCCACCATTTAAAAAGGTGTTATAAAACAATGAAAAAATCTTGTGACAAAGGCTTACCCAAGGGTTTGAAAGGCAGGGATGGAGCGCGCCCAGTGCATAGAGAGGAAAAGTAGCCGGGAAGCTGACTCACAGATGTAGTTGACATTGAGGTACTCTGGCACAGGCAAAGGCATCATAAGCTGTAGGAACAAATGGCAGAGTAAATGAGGAACACATGAATGCAGCGCTTATGAGACAAAATGTTTAAAAATGTGTAACTCAGTAAAACATATGTTCACATTTCTTCATGCTTCAACTGCTATATACAATACTGACTTAACTCAACTGTACAATAATTTAACTGTGCAATACTCTGTCATTAATACAGCACATTTCAAGAAATATTCTTATTTATACCATTCTTGTTTTTATTTAACACACTTAATAGATCCCATTTCTAAGCATTTTGTATATACTTATTTGTACTGTGGTTTCATGTTATATATATTGCATGTTGTACATATTTCTTATATTCTCATTTCTTATTTTCTTATTTACTTATATTTCTCTATATATATATCGTGTTATATATTGTAGCATTATGTAGATAATTTACATGTTACATAATCTATTTCTATCTTTTTACGTTTCTTTATGTTTATATAAGAGCAACTGTAATGCCCAATTTCCCCCTGCAGATCGATAAAGTATTTCTGATTCTGATAAGCAGGGGTTTTGGTCATCCTGAGCGTAGAGGTCAGTGGCCGTGGTTTTACCTTGAAAGGGATGTGGCTGTCGGAGAGTATCGGTCCCTCCAACTCCACCACAGGACCTGTCTGGTCCCCTGACATCAGCTGCATTGTGGCCTCCAAGGACTCTCCCGCTGAGCCATCACCAGGGTGCAGCACTTTAGCCAGGGTATCAAAAGCTCTAATTGTATGCAAAATATGAACACGAAAAGTTAACATTAAAAAGATCCAAGTTTTGAGTTAAACGTCTAATTTATATATATATAGCTTACACAGAAACACAAAATATAGGATATAACTCAGAGCAGCACTGTAGTGCACCCTGGACATATGGTTCATTTTGATCGACTATGGGTGAATCTAATTAAGTCCTTAAGAGCGGAGTCAGAAACCACATGGCCTTCCAGGAAATTCTATTAAAGCTTTTATGATGAATGGGAAATAACAGCCCCTGGGTTTCTTTATAGCCCTCTAAAGCTCATGTCGATCTCTAGTATATGTATCAACTTATTCAGACACAACTTCTGGTTAGTATCAAAGCCTCTTGATCCTTTATGACATCTCCCTCACCGAGTGATATCACTTGCAGTTTGCTCATCTCCTTGGAGGTCTGTCATCGAGCTGTCCCCGTTGCTGAGCGTTTCATCTCCCATCAGATCATTGCTGCAGTCACTTGCTTCCCTGGCCTTGTTGAGGTGGGCGAGGGACGTCACCACATTTGCCAGCGTGCCGAGGTCACCTTGAGAATGGTCATCCTGCTGAACAGGAAGCAGTCATGTATCAACCATGTATCATAAACACAAAAGTTTTTAAATTTTGTTTTGCACCACAAGCAATTATTCCTTTCTAAATTTTAAGTTAACAATCTGATGTATTTAAAACCCCAACAATCTCAGGGGCTTTAGTATGGATTGATTATAGACTGACTAGGTAGGACTACGTTAAATGTACTGTCATTTGACTGCATCAGTGTTACCTTGTCAGGTGATGCTGGAATCAAGATGGTGTTTTCCATCTTGGAGAAGGGTTGTTGGATGTTGAGCAACATGCTTGACTCAAGCAAACTTGTAGACCTGAAGTGAAGAGATTTAATAATTCAAATTGCATTATGTAATATGGAATCATGCAATATGATTAAATCATTACTCAAACTCTTATCAATTTATTAGTTACACTTGTACAATCTAAGTTAATTCAGTCCAATGCAACAAATTCCATATTTCTTGATCTTATACTGGTCAGATAAAGACAGTGTATCAGAGAGACGCTAAGTCAACTCTGTGGCATTTTTGATGCTGTAGTGATGATGTTGTATTGGACTACATTAGATTGAGAGGTGTTTCTAGTTTCCTTTCTCCATAAAGTATGGGAGGAAAAACGTATGACAAAAGTGCTACAGGAATGAGTCATTAAAGCTGGAAATGAGTTTGCATTTTAGCACTTTCGGTTCCCTCGTCTGGAAGTCTGTGGTTAACACAAGCTGAACAGATTTTTATGTTTTGTTCTACTACATAAAATACATCAACAAATATCCCACTTGTGAATTTTGAAGCCTTTATGTGTGCTAAAAAAGGCGGTTACTAACAAGTGACTACTAAAGGTCATCACGCCGACTCGTCTGACGTTACAGTCTCATTGTTTATACTAGCGTTCATGTGACCGTGGTGTTGTTCGTTAATAGCCTCACGTTAGCTTTATATTTTTGAATCTGGCGATTGCATTCACACTTCAAAAATCAGAAAAGTGGTTTTCATTTGTGAAGATTATCTTGCTGAACAAAACATGCAAGTAATCCAAAACCCAACAGAAAAATCCCATTGGCAAAAATACGTCATCCCTGCACCACCATCCGCATTCGCAGAGTTACAGACGACCCTTTCCCAATGTAAGTCTGTGGGAAAAAGTCTTTTTGGGACCAATGGCATCACGTGATGGACACAGAAATTGTAGTACCGCCGTTTGGCGACTATGAAAATTTGCTTCAAAGCCGAGCGCTTTTCCTGGGGGCTTGTTCACCACTCTATATGATGCAGTCCATAGAGATATTAGAATTTAACAGAGATATTCTTCACACCAGGGCTATTTATTGTGTTGTATTAGACTGTACAGGTGTATCTAATAAACTGGTAAATTAGTGTATTGTATTTTGTGAAGTGGCTGTACCTAGCAGTTTCCTTGTCGGACATAAAAGTGGGTGTGGCCGCCAGAGGGCTACACAGGTTTTTACGGATGTAGATTTTCTCAGTGGAGGCTGCGCAGTTGACAGATTTTTCTCTGGTGGTCACTTCAACGGGCTTCCTCTCACATTGCACAGCTAAAGACAAAACAAAGACATAACAAAGACATCAGACCATATCTATGTAAATGACATATCCACAACTGTATGTATATAGAATATTACACTCTCTTACAATCCTGTTTCATGCCCAGAGATATGCAGCGCTGCAGTCGACAGTACTGGCAGCGGTTTCGGTGGAGCTTGTTGATGGCACACTCTCCGGAGCCCCTGCATGTGTACACAAGGTTCTTTCTAATGCTGCGTTTGAAGAAGCCCTTACAGCCCTCACAGCTGACAGCTCCGTAATGGCGCCCTGAGAGAGGAAAGAGAAAAAAGGGTCAGATTAGTGAATGCTTGCTCATGTGTGTTACTGAAAAATAATAATGTTAAAGAAAATTAAACTTATTTACTACCAGAGGCCTTGTCCCCACAGACAACACAGTACTCGACAACCGGCTTCCCAATGGACTGGTCTGACCCTTCAGTCACAAACTGACAAACAACATGAGACAATGAAACCATTTAATACAGCAAACATTGCAATGCGTGTAGACTGACTAAACATGTTCATGCTTCAGTCATAAGACCTTTCAGTAACTTGTTTATGGCTGAAAGAAGCCGCTAATATCCTCCAGCAATACCTGAATCTGCTGCCCAGCCAGATCAGGAGAGGCAAACAGCAGCTGGTTAACCCCAGAGCCGTCTGGAGCGGCGAGGATGACCTTGTTGGGTGAGCCTTCCTGCTTGGCCAGGATCACCTTCCCACCAGAGGAATAGTCAGCATTTGCTAAGATATACTGCTGCTTTCCAGGGGAAGATGGCTCAAGTGCTGTGACGATCTGGATCTTCTGACCAGTCTGCTGATCAGTTACAATCTATTAGAAATAAAAAAGCAAAACATGAGTGAGTGCTGACTGTATGCAAAAAGAATTTGGGAGAAGTTAAGCTAATGATATAATAAACGAATAACATTTTTAAAAATAAAAAAGTGCTTGTCATTGGAGGACTACGGAGAAATTGTGCAAATACGAGACAGTGCCGGGTAAAACCGCTGGCTATTCTTTGATCTTGGATCCAGTTTTGCCAAAATTAAGCGCAGATTTTGTTTATTCACACACAATTTTAAAAAGAAAAGCATTCTCTAGAGGAGGACAGGCTGTCACATCACCTGTATTCTGTGTCCTAATGCCATGTTGCTGTCTGCCGACACAAGTTGAATCCTTTGAGTCTGTCCATCCATTCTGATACTGCACACACCTTCTTGTACCGTTCTTCACATCAGTGCCCCATGAGGCATGCACACCTGTCGAGAGAGCATATGTTTTCTTTTATTCAAGCAACCTTTGAGTCAGGTAAGGGAATTCCTTCAAGGTCTTCATAATTTTTTTGCTGCCATCAAATCCCTTGTATAATACTTTCTGTCGTTTCTGACTTCTTTTTTCCTTAAAAAACAGGTCATAGTCACGTTTTTTAAAAGGCAAAGTAATTTCCTAAAACAGCTGGGCGCTGTAGTTTTAGCAAACGTTCATTAGGTGTTCTAGTACTGGGGCTCTCAAACTTAGTAATAAAACATAAGTATTTACAGAAGCAGGACAGTGTATGTGAGATTGGCGCAAAATAAACTACAAAGCCTCATGTTCAAGGTACTGCAGAAACATGTCACCCAGTGCAACAGTGGGGCTCAGTTGTGTTTTTAATGGTTCTGGGCGACAGTGGAAGTCTATGATACGGAGTAATCAGCTCTATCAAGTAGTGTTGTCAAATATTGAAGCATCAATACATATCAATACTGAATATTTGAAACGGTTTCAATACTCATTTTCTGCACTATCGATACACGGGTACCAGCTGCACTTTATGCTCTCCAACAGTGAGTTGACACACACACACACACACACACCGCTATTTATGTTTTAATAAAAATCTAAGTTTTGATGACCTCAATGTTGTGTTAATTTTTCCCCGCGGTATTGAAAATGGTATCAAATGTTGATTTTTTCAAGGTATTGGATTGAAGTTAGAAATTACATTATCATGACAACACTACTACTGACAATACTCATTGATAAGATCTCAATGTATTGTTGGTTTTGGTTTTGCAGGGAAACTTTTTGACGATAAAAAAAATATAGAATATTAACGGCCTTATCATTTAATAGATTATGTTTGTAAAAACACTCCATAAAACATTTCATAAAACTTTTAACACGTGTAAATAGCATGCATTATATACTGATGCTGCTTGGACTCTAAATGATTTGGTACCCTGTATTATAGCTCAGTGATGTTATTAAGATGACAACTAAGAGCGGATAAGTCTTACAAACACCATTATCATGACAACACTACTACTGACAATACTCATTAATAAGATCTCAATATATTGTTGATTTTGGTCTTGCAGGGAAACTTGTTGACAATAAGAAAAATACAGAATATAAACAGCCTTATCATTTAATAGATGTTTGGGATCTGTTTGTAAAAACATTTCATAAAACCTTTTATACTGTATCACAGCTCAGTGATGTTATTAAGATGACAACTAAGAGCGGATAAGTCTTACAAACACCTAACTAACTCATATCCCTCCTGTTTACTAGTTTAACTAACGGTACCTCTCCCTTTAGCTAGGAGATATTTCTGGACCAAACTTGATTGGTGTTAAGAGCCAACTAAATATAAATTAGCTTGAAATTATCTATAATGAACCAATAGGTAAAACATCTGATTTATTATATTGCGTGCCACTAACTAATATTAGTTTGTGGCCTATGCTAACCTGGTCTTGCAGGGAAACTTGTTGACATAAGAAAAATAAAGAATATTAATCATATTATCATTTAATAGATGTTTGTAAAAACACCCCATAAAACATTTCATAAAACTTTTAACACGTGTAAATAGCATGCATTATATACTGATGCTGCTCGGACTCTAAATGACTTGGTACCCTGTATTATAGCTCAGTGATGTTATTAAGATGACAACTAAGAGTCTTACAAACACTTAACTAATGTTACAACTACTCTCATCCCTCCTGTTTACTAGTTTAACTAACGCTACCTCTCCCTTTAGCTAGGGGATATTTATGGACAAAACTAGACGATGTTAAGAGCCTACTAAGTCTAAATCAGCTTGAAGTTATCAATAATGAACCAATAGGTAAAACATCTGATTTATAATAACTAATATTAGTGCGTGGCCTAGATGCTAACCAGGCTAGCTAACCGGCGCTAGCTGGAAACTGATCTATAGGATGGCCTTGATATGAAAATCCGGCTTTAATATCACTGTAAAGTGACAACGCATGAGCTGGTAAAGCTGCAGTAGCAAAACACAAACAAGCTCCTGACAGCCAGCTATTTAAAAATCGATACGGAAGATAAAGGTATTTCTTTTCCTGTGGGTGAAAGGTCAACATTGAAGGGTTAAAGCACGCCAGGGTTCAAGGCCCATCATGATGAAGAAGAGTAACAACAGCGGAGCTTCTGCTTCACACAAACTGAAGCTAAACTCACCTTTAACATGATACTGGACTTCCACATTAACCGGCAATTTAACAAGACTCGTGATTGTTAAACACTACGACACGCTGCTGTCACACTCAGACTTTAAATTAACGATGTGGCTGCTTAGTTACGGAGGAGGCTAGTTAGCATAGCAACGCTAGCTTAGCAACGCTAGCATAGCAGCTAACATTGAGCTAACTAGCATGTGCGTTAACTATATATTGCTGAATAGTTAGCTACATATTAACATATAAAGTTAGATACAGAATCAGCTGTGCAGTCGCATACCAACACCAACATTATTGCATACTTGCCTGGTTTAATGTTTTAACCGCTGAGCTCCGGGAGGACAGTGCTAACAGGCTAGGCTAGCTGTGTTAGCTGGTTAATGGATGCTCTGCTGCTGTAGCAGCTCTCTGAACACTCCCTCTCTTCCTGTGTGTGTTACACTGGTGTCTGCTTCTTCAGCCTCTCATGGGTTAGAGTTAGTAGATATCTCTTACCTGCCGAGGAGCTGCTGGGTTCAGATAATGTATAAGTCTTCAATTAATTAATATTTTAACTGTTTATTGCTAGTTGTTGGGAGGGTCAGAGTTCGTGACCTTTTCTCCATCAATAAACGTGGTTTACGCGCATGCGCAGTAAGGTAGTTCATAGCCTGCACCAGTGAGTGTGTGTATATATCTGGGGTTGTGTGTGTATATCTGGGGTTGTGTGTGTCAACCTGTCAAAATGTATTTATTTAACTTTTTTTTGGTCACAGGAGTAATGGCATATCTGTGGCAGTCAGTTAGATCACTTCAAGGAGAGGAAAACATGCACATTCTCAAACCTGTTTGTGGTGCTAGGAGTAGACCCCCTCCTATATTTACTTTTCCAAAATACTCCTGCACACACTTTTCTCTGCTTTATTAGTCAACGTTTCGGTCAACAAGGACCTTCAGTCAGTTAGATGGCATCAGGTATAATTATTGTGTTATTTTATGAACAGTTCTGCATGTCACAGTGAGAACAAACACACGTTATGCTCAAGTAGAAGTACTCATACCACAATATTTTACTTAGGATCAGGGTCTGAAATTCACCTTTTTCCTCACCTGCCACTGTGGCAGGTCACTGAACATTTCTACCGGCCACTCATTTTTTTTTGTCTGCCACTTCTGAAATCTAGGTAGAACGCTTTAACATTGTAAACACTGAGTCAGAGGTACCAGACTGTAGAATTATGGAATATATCATGTAACCTTAATGCATGACTATATTTAATAACACTTTAAAATTTCATGGTAATTAGGTGATAATTAGCAAGTCACCTATTTGAAATTTCTTTGGAATTACTGCCAAATTACCCAAATATTACCTCAAGATTTATCGAAAATTACTTTATTATAAACATGATTTTAAAATGATATACTAAAATAGTATATAATCGTTAAAATAGGGCCCTTAGGCGCTGCTCTTCATCGGAGGTGGAAAACCAAAACTAATAGAAGACACTTCTGATCAGCACAAATCTCACTGTGTGACTTATTGACTACACAAATGTAACCTGGTAGCTGATGTCATGATTCAGGGAGCTTTTAGAGAAATTTCAAAGAAGTTATTTGCTAATTATTATCTATTTCCAGTGTGTGTCTGTCTGGGGTTGTGTGTGTGTGTGTCAACCTGTCAAAATGTATTTTTTTAAAAACTTTTTTTTTGGTCACAGGAGTAATGGCATATCTGTGGCAGTATGGAAGTTTTTATTGGACTTTATTAGTTGTAACCCACAGAAGACAATTCACAAATATGTACCATGATCTGCAAATATTTCACTTCCCACAAACGTATTTTTGTATTTGTGTTGTGTAAGGTCACATCCACAGAAATACAGGGCGATTTGCAAATACACATAACTTACTCTGTAAATTCGTATTTTAAGGTTTACATGTAAAGTGATAAACACGCATTTGTGCATCTATTTCTACACGTGGAATGTTATTTCCACATTTGCAGATTGCTTCCTGTTCATTTGGCAGTCTGTTAGATCACATCAGGTATAATTATTGAGTCATTTTATTAACAGTTCTGCATGTCACAGTCAGAACAAACACACGTTATGCTCAAGTAGAAGTACTCGTACCACAATATTTTACTTGGGAGTAATTAAAACGTACTCAGAATAATATTTTTTTTTACAGAGGAATGGCTAGATCATTGGATGTAATATTATGAATACAGATGTCTGAGAAGACTTCATCGTAAAACCAATAATATAGTGAATCAGCCTATTGCTCTTCACTGGCTACGCAAGGCTCTACAGTTGTAAAATTGCTGGTATTTCTGCAATAGAAACCACATTTTTGTACTCAAAATGCTATTCAGTTACAGTAGGCTACAATAAGTATTTTAAATATATTAAAAAATATATATTTTAATCAATTAACAGTCCTAATATTTATGTAATTTATTTCCCTGTTTGCTGACTATTGCTTTTCCACCATATTAATGTGCAGCCAAATTGATGACCGTGACAAAAAGCAAAGTAAAACAAATTTATTACAGTGACAGAATTTAAATAATAAAAGTGAGATTCATGGAAATTTGATTACATTTCATTTACAATGCTCTATATTTACAGAAGGTACGTGTGTGTGTGTGTGTGTGTGTGTGTGTGTGTGTGTGTGTGTGTGTGTGTGTGTGTGTGTATATAATATATACAGCCGTTTGTGTACAATTACAATACACATTATGGTAGTTATGTCCAAATAGTGAATAATCCCCTGATAAACAATTAACACTCTAGGTTAGACTCAGTTACAGAAAGACTTAATAATGTAAGGTGAACGTTTATTAACATCTGTGCTACGGAGATCCAAGCAGGTTACTAGGAAAATAATTAAAAAGTTGTGACAATAAACAAAGTGTAAAATAGCCACAGATGATTGTGGCATATGATTCTAAATTTGTAGCCAAAATTGCATAAATCCCGGTGAAAAAAATTAATGTTAATATACAAAACTAACATGGCTAAGTAAAAGGTAGTATGTCTGATAAAAGCAATAAAATTATATATTTGCATTTTATTTCAGACAGTGCAACTAATACGGTGTCTCCAGATGCTGTTTTGCAGGATTCAAAGAGCACTGAGGTAAAACAGTATGTTGACCAGCTACACACACTGTCAACCGATATTAAAGCACCGTGGCTCCTTTGAATGAGTCGATCCATCTGTGTAAAAAAACAAAACAAAAAGTATTATTATCATTGCCTTCACCATATGCAACAATAAGTGTCACTCTTCTTTATACTGTACCTCTGTGCTGTTTGGAGGTCGTCAGCTTTAAAATTGTGGTACAGTGTCTTTTTGTGGTAAAGCTTAAACTGTAACTTCTGTGATGAATCAACTTTCAACATAAATCCTAAGAGGGGCTGACTCTCTAGGGCTGCAACATCCTGCAGGAAGACACAATAAAAGACGGTGTTAGATGGACATGAAATCAATACCCTTTGGTTATATTAAGGGCTTTCAATCGATTAATATATTTAATCACGATTAATCGCATGATTGTCCATAATTAATATTGATTAATCACACATTTTATCTGTTCAAAATGTACCTTAAAAGGAGATTTGTCAAGTATTTAATACTCCTCTCAACATGGGAGTATGCTTGCTTTATGCAAATGTATGTATTTATTATTGGAAATCAATTAACAACACAAAACAATGACAAATATAGTCCAGAAACCCTCACAGGTACTGCATTCAGCATAAAACATATGCTCAAATCATAACATGGCAAACTGCAGCCCAACAGGCAACAACAGCTGTCAGTGTGCTGACTTGACTATGACTTGCCCCAAAACTGCATGTGATTATCATAAAGTGGGCATGTCTGTAAAGGGGAGATCGTGGGTACCCATAGAACCCATTTTCATTCACATATCTTGAGGTCAGCGGTCAAGGGACCCCTTTGAAAATGGCCATGCCAGCATTTCCTCGCCAAAATTTAGCGCACGTTTGGAGCGTTATTTAACCTCCTACTATGACATGGTAGGTGCCGATGGATTCCTTAGGTTTTCTAGTTTCATATAGTGCCAGTATTTTCACTCGCTTTAAATCTGAGCCTGCTACAAACTCTGACAGATTGATAGCGTTAACATGTTATTATCGCGTTAACTTTGACAGCCCTAGTTATATTATAACATGACACTGACACAGGCAGGAGATCTTACCTCGCTTGCAGCGTACGTGTATAGGACCTTGTTTTTGATAACGAACCATAGCCTCTTCCCCTGCTTCTTATTGCCCTTTGACCTCTGCAGGTACCCACTCATGGAGGAGTTGTCTGTGCTTGCTGTCACCTGAAACAAACAAAACCCATCTGATGAGCCATCAGGTCATTATCACCACAACAATGCATCTTGATCATGACAAAGCATCAGTCACCTCTTTGAGTGCTGCGGGTATCTTCTTCTGCCTCCTGGAGAAAGGAAACGTTCTGTTTCCAGGGGATAGTGGTGATGAGGGGGCTTCCTTACCTGATGAACACCAAATGTGGAACATGCAGTTGTTTAATACATAGAAAAATACATAGAATAAGTGGATTACCTGTGTCTAATTCACACTGATGTTTGTTGACAACATAAAAATATGAGGATGACAGTGTGTTTGGATCATATTGTTCTTCACGCTGCACGAGTTGCAGCTTGTTACAGCAGCGCCTGCTCACTGTTGAGCTTTTCTCCTTCAATCTCTTTAATTTAATCAACGTTTTTATTAATCAACGTAATTTATCTTATCTTATTTTACTGCAAACAATGGTAGAAGGAAGCCCGACTTACTTTTCTGGTGCTGAAGAACAGGGAAACACTGGTCACACACTCGTCCTAACTGGTTCTTTAGGTATTCAAGACAGTATTTGTTGGAGGAACAAGACTGGCACACTACCTGATGGGACGATAAAGCATAAAATATGTTATCTCTCTCTTCATTTTAAAACAGCATTTTTTCCTATGTTTTTTAAGAAGCCATTTTCTTTTCTTGTGCGCTTCTTTTTTTGCACTTCTTTTTTATTCATCCATCACACTCAATACAGAAAACATACAACTTGGAGGAGATGCTTATACATAGGAATACAAATAAATAAAATAAAATAAACGAGAGTAAGAAAAGGAAAAAAGAGGTGATTAGGGTGTTCTGGCATCGCCAGTATTAATGGTGACCATCTTTCAACAAACTTGTCTGTTTTCAACTGTAATCTTGCTGTGATTTTTTTTCCATAATAAAGAAATTTTTTACCCGGCTATGCTATACCAGGAAATGTATGCTTTTTTTAGCTATTAAAAGCAGGATTCTCAGTAAATTAATTAAATCTGTCCGTCATATTATCAAAAAGTTCAGCTGTCATTCTTTGATAAAGAATATTTCAGAAACTACATTTGTTTTAAATGGGAGAGAATTTTTCTAGCAGAATTAAAACATAGATCCGCACACCAAATATCTCCCGTTAGAAGGATCTTTATTGCTGTAATGTTTCGATCACCAGGATCTTCCTCAGACTTCTTTTTGTCCCCTTACCTTTCCACATGCGCGGCAGTGATGTCGCCTCCATGTTAGGGTGAACTCACAGGTGCAGATCATACACATGGTGGTCCGCGGGTCAGGGATCCAAATGGGGGCTTTGGATCCCAAAGGAGTGTCATCATCGTCATCCCCCAGCTCTACCTGAATATTAAAAAGACACAGACAAGAGTTAACTCTCATTGCACATACATGCACTATAAAATAGTATTCATCACTATAAAAGAGTGCAAACAGGAGATGTATAAGGTTGAACTGGTTTTCTTACCTCTTCTAGAGATTTGCCAGATATGAAACTGATCTTCTTCCTTGTGTAGTCGTTGATCGCCGTGGAAATGGCCTCAAGCCATTCGTCTCGCTCTGTGGCTGAACTGCAGGGAGAAAACACAGTGTGATTAACACACCTACACAGTATTCACAGACCGTATGCACTGCAAGGAAAAACAAAGAAACAACACATGTTCATTAACTACCAAGATATACACCAATCAGCCATAACATTAGGTCAGCATGGGCACCCTGACCGGTCTGCAGCTACGCAGCCCCATACGCAACAAACTGCGATGCACTGTGTGTTCTGACACTTTTCTATCTGAACCAGCATTAACTTTTTCAGCAATTTGAGCTCCAGTAGCTCTTCTATTGGAGCGGACAACACGGGCCAGCCTTCGCTCCCCACATGCATCAATGAGCCTCGGGTCTGACCCTGTCGCCGGTTCAGCATCCCACAAGAGCTGCAGTTTTGGAGATGCTCTGACCCAGGCGTCTAGCCATCACAATTTGGCCCTTGTCAAAGTCGCTCACATCCTTATGCTTGCACATTTTTTCTGCTTCCAACACAAAGTTCAAAGTTCAAAATGTTCACTTGCTGTCTGATATATCCCACCCACTGCCAGGTGCCATTGTAACGAGATAATCAATGTTATTCACACTGTTACGGCTGATCGGTGTATATCTTTTGTTTCTGATCATTACCTCGCTGAGAGGATGAAGGAGCGCTCCACGCTCTCAATGTTCAGCTCGTTCTGATAGGCCTCTTGGCTTGGTTTGCTAACCTGCAATTATTTTCATTGTGAGCAGTGATGGCAGTGTATAATATATCCTGAGATAATAATATAAATTTATATGTGAAAAGATGAAGAGTGCAAAGAAATAAGGAATGAAGTTCTCACCTTCATCCCAGCCAGAGGCAGCATGTTCTTGACCTTGTACTGGCCAGACTGAACAGGAACGGTGTACAGCAATGTGTCGTTAAACTAAAGGAGAAATGACAAAGACACTTAATTTCTGTCCATTCTGTGTTTTCTAATACAGTAGAGAAGAGCTCAGAGTAAGATTAAGAAAATACTGGTAAAAACAATTTGATTTCAATATTTATTTGGCTTCATTAGCCTCAATAATGTTTTGATAGGAGCGGTTACAGCGTTTGAGGTCATATCATCGAAGGGCTCGATCACATTTGAGCCTTAATCTCAGGACTTCCTGAGGATCTTTAGTTAACACTTCATTTTACAGGTCCGCAAAGTTCATGGTAATTAGGTGATAATTAGCAAGTAACCTATTTGAAATTTCTTTGGAATTACTGCCAAATAACCCCAATATTTACCTCAAAATTAAAAAAAAATTACATTATTATAAACATTATTTAATAATTATATTCCGCTATTCCCCAATAGTTGATCATTTATTTAATACATTTCCAGGAAAAGAATACAAAGTTAAGTGTCTTCTATTAGTTTTGGTTTTCCACCTACGATGAAGAGCAGCGCACAGCCGCTTCTCAAGCCTAAGTGCCCTATTTTAACGATTATATGCTATTTTAGCATATAATTATTAAATAATGTTTATAATAAAGTAATTTTCAATCATTTTTGAAGTAAATATTGGGGTAATTTGGCAGTAATTCCAAAGAACTTCCAAATAGGCTACTTGCTAATCATCACCTAATTACCATGAAATGTGCGGACCTGTAAAATGAAGTGTTACCGATCTTTACAGCAGCATAAGAGCACATCAGCTCTGATAGATACAAGCATGTATGACTTTATAATGCCTTAGAAAAGAAAGCCTTCACAGAAAAACAACGCCAGAGTGATTATCTCTCTGATCAATCAAAGCTCCACAGAACACACTTTGAAGGTCGGAGTGAGTGCAGTAGATGGTTTCGGCCGATTACGGTCATTGCAGTAATACAATGATTATGTTGTGTAAGAATGAAATAAGGAAGAGATGGATGAGATGTTGACGGTGTTTTACTGTACCAGGAAGAACATTCTGGGCTGCATGACCTTCCTGGACAGCTTCTTCAGGGAGCCCTCTTTCAGGAAGATCTGGAGCACAAAAATGTCACAAGTTCACATTAAGTCATGTTTGTTGTTTTACGTATGATCACGATGGCTATTTTCTGACTCTTGATCTTAATATGCATAAAAAGAAGGAGATATATAAAAAAAGAAAGACTGACATTTTAAAGTTAATAAGTTATTATTTTCTTCATTTTTTCCCCACATTATTATCATTCATTTTTCACTATAAAAAGCATAAACATTGTAAGAATGCTATAAGTATGAGCAACATCATATGTAAGCAAATGTAAACATATGTTAACTCCTGCAACAAAGTATGATTTTTAAAAAATGTCTGTCTTCAAATGAAGCACTATATTACAAGTCCAAGGTAAGAAAAAAAACAAAAAACATTTGCATGATAAAAAATAATGTAACATTTTTATTTATGTATTTCCAGTTAATCAGTAGTTATTAGATTATTGTATTTACTTTAATTTTGAACCTCGAGGACCTTGAGGTGAGATTGTTTAATCAAATGTTACTTTCAAGGTCAACACTGAACTCCAACATGGACTAGAAGTACTTCAAGTAGAACAACAAATGGACATTTAAACATGTACTAGTTCATGACAACTGGGCAGACTTCATCTGCTGAGGAAGATCGAGTGATACAATCGAAAGCTCCAGACTAAATGGAGGAACTTAACATGAGACTGTGCGTTCTCAACTTTATTAATTATGTTGCTGCATCTGAAAAATGTGTTAATACATATGTGAAAGGGTTTCGGTGATCAATGAAGTGCAGTTCAAAAATTTTAATTGTTTTATTAATGGAACAGAATCAAATGTAGGTATGTTTCCAAATGGTTTATATTTAAAAGAGCAATACTATCTTTTTATTTATTTATTTATTTCATTTTCCTACCCTATTTATTAATTTTCAATTTTCTTTATTTCTTGACTTTTTTCTGTTACTATTAAGGTGTACTGTAGTTATTTTTTCTCTGTATTGTTGTTTATTATTTTAACTTTATCCATAATTTAGAATATATCTTCTGTCGTCAGCTGTGTGTTTGTTGTTTGTGTGCGCAGATGGATGTGTGATGGGACACGGGTGAGCTTTCTTGAGAAAAACAAAATCCTTTCCCTACACAGTTATTGTTTTATTTATTATTGACGATTAATAAAAATACATCTGAAAGAAAGAAAAGAGCAACACTCTATAAAAGAACAAGTCTTGGCAATATCTTTATGGCCTTACCCTCCCAGGTTGGACGATCTCATGGTGGCCGTTCAGACGGCACTGCACCTGGATCAGCTTCTGGAAGTTATCCTGAGAATCAAAAACAGTGGACATCAGCGATCGTATGGAGCATTTTACTGTACCAACATATTAATAGAATACGTCTGATTGGTTCTCACCCCTTGTTTCATGATGTCGTTGGCGTGATTGGCCACCTCTTTCACTATTTCAAGAGCAGCTGAGTGGATAGAAATTTGAAAAGATGTACATCACATCACATACACGTCGGACAATGTTTCTATGTCAGGTGAGTTTACAGTGTACATATGTAAAAAGGTTTACCTTGTGTGTCCGTGTAATCATCTGAGTCTTCAGACAGGTGTTTTAGATAATCTGAAACACAATTAGAAACATTTAAGAGTCAGCACCAACAGCGAAAAAAAACTCCTTTGTACACTGGGCTACAAGCACAGTAAACTCCTGGAATTAAAATCCTGGATAAAAAGGTCTGCAGGTGCTTACATAATACAATTACACAAGAGTGACGTGAGGAACATTCTTCACATTTTGGTCCCGAGGGATCGACCCTGATCCATTAGACTCCTGAAACACTAAGCTCACTTATGATAAAGCTCGTGTTATGTCACCAAATCTGATTTGGGCTGCACTTCAAAAATCTGATTATATGAGGATTGAAGGGGCAAGACAGAAATACCAAACTATGTTTGTTTTTCTGGCCACCAGAGGGCAGCATGACGCCAATAATGACACATCACAGGTTGGTGCAACGTTTAGGAGCCAACAAATACAATGATGAAGTGATGTTGGATTTAAATAAAGCTTTGACTTGCATATATTGTGAATGAACGAGATGAATGTTATGCTGTGAAAATGACTCTTTTGCAGATATGTACCTGTGAGCAGCATCCGATACTGAGGAATCCTCTGAACGGGCTTCAGTAGGTAATGCTTCAGAGCCAAGTTGGCACAGCGTGGACTGGCCTTGGATAAAATAAAATGACACACATTATATATGACACATTTTACAGGATTAAACTCACATGCATAAACAATAAAACCCAACAGACACACCCCCTCAGACAGAAAAAACAGGTCAAGCAAGCCTCATACCTCAAACTCCCGAACCACAACGCCGAATGCTGGGTTCTTCTTCGTCTGCTCTTCCAGTAGAGCCACATTCTTATCAAACTCGCGGATGTAAGTGGAGTACATCTTCAGATAGGGCCCTTTCTTCAGGAAGATGTCTGCCAGCTTGGCGTTCTCATCCCTGTACACAGAATAAAGTAGAATGAGATAAACTAGACACTGTGACACCACCTTGTGAATGTATGTGTAACTAAGCTGTATTCCTGTAGCAATAATCATAATATATATACACAGTATATACACATACATACAAATATAAAATATCATTGTATTCAGTAACATTAAAACTATTGTTAATGGAATTACGCCGTCTAGCCTAAACCATGGAAAATCTCCCCGGACCAAAATTACACACAAATATGGGGACAGGGGTTTCCATATACCTTTGGCCTTATAGACCTTTTGAAACTTGACAACATAAACATGTTCATGTCTAGAAGGTAATCCCCAAGTTGTGAAACTCTCACAAAATGGTTAAGGTTAGGCATTGACCTTGGCTACGTTTCAAATTGCATACATTTTCTTTTTACTTTTAGTACGTACTGCAGCTGCTCTTACAAAGTACATACTGTTGCATGCAGTATGCATACAATTGGTACATACAGTACTACTTTGTTATAACTTCCATACTAACATGGTATTTAGTATGCTAAAAAAAGTGTGTTCGATTTTTAAGTATGTCCGAACCTTATTATGAAACCAATAGCATGCAAATTGCATACTATTTCCGCTGAAATATTACAGTATGCAAACCCTGGACACTATGGCGACATAAATATCCCACAATGCAATGCGGTAGGGACGACAATGTTCATAACAGACGCTTAAATTTTACTGTAAGTATAAGATTTCACTTTGCTAGGCGTAATATACATATATATTTTAAATTAATTCAGATTTTGAATCTCACAAAGCGTCGTTTTGGTCACATGAGGTTGGTACGGGTTACCATAGTTACACGTCTCCAACCGGCAAGGAGGCTCACAGGAAGGGACGACGTAAATTACTGCTCAGTGCGTCCGAAAAGATACAGACTACTGTTTATTCACTGCATTGTATGCGATATCGGACAAAAGCCTCAATCTTTTTCTGGCATACTAACTAGTATGGTGTATGTTTGTTGTAACGCACAGCTCGAATGGTTACGTTAGGAGGGGTTAAGTTTGGATGGGTTAAGTTAGGATGGGTCTTCGGGCAGCGAGTCTCGCGAAAGTTTTGCACCTTTTCAAAACTTGGGGGTTACCTTCTAGACACAACCCATAAACATTGTAAATGGGCCCCTTTGTATTTCCTGTTGCAGTGTTTGTTAATGCAGTAGCTGACAGGAAGTCAACCTGGATTAAAGCTGTTGCCCTAGCAACAGAATGACAATGAAATGCCATTGTGTTCTTCGTTCATGACTCAGGAATAGGCCTATTATTTATTTTATTAACATTTTATATTTGTTTCCAGTGAGATATTATTGAGTGTATATAGTGGCTTTTCTGTTGTAAACATTACCTTAGAACAACATTTTGTTATATTTAAAATATAAATAAATTCTAATCCTGTTCTGAATTTATTTGTTTTTTAAATAGTATATTAAAAAGCAATTATTTAATAATGAAGAACCGATAAGGGTATTGATAAAGAACAAAACCGATAAGGAGAATCGAAAAGAGTAGTAGGCTATTATTGATAAAATCCTAACAATAGCCATCTCTACTCGTGTTATGAATAAAATACGTTATGATGTTATTTTGTTATTAATCGTTACGGATCTCTGACGTTGAATAAAAATCAGATGAGGACCTTTGAGTAATAAGTTTGAGAACCGCTGGTCTATAGTGTTGCTGCATATGTTGCTGCTTCAGCCAGTAACAGTGATCAGTACACACAAAGGTTAATACACTTTTTAGGATTGTGTTGTACCATTTGGCTACTCTCTGCTTCAGCTCTCTGAGCAGGTCGTGGTTGAGTTCGTAGAGCTGTGGGAGGTAGTACAGAATCTGGTTGAGAAGACGCTCCTCAATCACGGGCTTCCCACTCTGACGAGACGCCATGGATGCTGCGTCACGGAAGTCCTGTCAGACACATAAAGAGTCAGGTGGTCAAATACAGGAACTCAGGCACATACAGGGGAAAACCCAGAAGCAAATTTCAATGAAGTACTAAAGAAGAACTGCAACATGGTCCCAAAAACAACGCAAACCAGAAACCGTCAGTATAAAAGATGAAGAGAAATAGTGCTGACACATGACCTACACACACCTGACTCGCATTAAGTATTTGTGAAGTTCCACGATACCATGAATCAGAACTAAGAAAAAGAGAACAAGAGACCCTGAGGGTGCAGTTTCTGCTTCTTTTTCTGATGATGTGGAGTTTTTTTGTGGTTTATGAGGACACATGGCAAATAAAAGTGCTTACAGACTGAGCCCCCACTAGAGAGCTCCTGTGGTTAGCACGTGTGATCTGATGGCGAAGGAGGTGCGTCATGTGGAAACGGATTTGTCCGGGAATTAGAAAAAAAAGCTGGATGGTTCACGTGATAAGAAAAGATTACAATGAAGACGTAATCTTTTCTTAGACTAGACTAGACTAGCTGATTTAGACTGAATCAGCAGCAAGTGAATACAATCTACAAGAAGCTGTGGTTCTTCAGCTTGGTGCACGTTTTCACTTCAAATAAAAGCTATAAATCAAAGCTTTTCTTGTCTTTCTGTTGCTGGAAAGTTGACATTTTGGAGACAATATATAGGTTTTCACCTAACAGCAACAGTACACAGAGCACTGCTGAAAATATGGCTCAGTTCATAACTCAGATAAAAACACACAACAAATGGCGTGTGGTGTTATCATTAATCAGTTGGTGAAAAGCTGGCCGGGTGCCTGGTAGAGATGGAGAATGAACAAATACTAAGTCACCTCTACATTCTTTTGAACTTGGTATGACTGATCCTCATTACTGGACTCCATTCCTCTGCAGTCTGCAGAGACCCGAGCACTTCCTGTCTGAGCTCTGCAGCGAGGCGTCATTGTTTATGACTCAGTCCCACTACAAGCTCGCTTCGAGACCTTTGTCTCTCCAAACATCTGCTCACACTCATTCTTTTTTTGTGAAAATAAAGAGGCTGAAAAACGTTAACTTTCCAGTAAAGGACTTTAACTTTGAGGTAAAGCAACATTGCAAAAACAAAGGAGGGTCATATTAGGATGTATGACGGTTAGCAGTCTGTCGGCCCTTTATGTATTAGATATGATCTTATGTGTCCAATTTTTAAAGGCTTAAAGGGTAACTTTGGTATTTTTCAACCTGGACCCTATTTTTCCATGATTTTGTGTCTAAGTGACTAATAAGGACAACAATTTCTGAATTTGGTCCAGTATTGAGGGATAACGCTGTAAACAGCAGCTGCTCACAGGCTGCAATATGATGCTATTGGGGCAAGCTGGCACCGTCATTTACATCCACTAAAAGTTCTTGTTTTTGCCATACCAGGCTCTTATCGTTATTATAAGTGTCTGACATTATGGAAAGAGTCTCACTCAAGGAGAAGTCGCGTTTTGAAATCTGGCGAGGTGACGTGTTGCTGGAAGACAACGGTGGAATAGTGGAATACATCCACAGTGGAAACGCCAGGGCCAGCTGGGCAGAGTTTGTTATGTTGGAGTACAGAAAGTTTAGAGCTGAGTGTTATCTAAAAGATTTTCAATCACATGGCTGAATATTTAGAAGATTCCAATAATGTTGATGAGGTCTTTGGATTCAATGGCCGCCCGTATTTATTTGAGTCAGAGTATACGGATATTCAGATTTCATGACTAGACTTCTGCTTGAGCGGGACTTGGACAAAATAACAAACAGACCGGATCAAGAGAAAGGTAATAAATTGTTTTATTTCTCTATAGGGTTCTTTCCATAATGTTGTCAGACACTTATAATAACAATCTGAGCCTGAGTCAGCGGCAAAAACAAACACTTTTAGTGAATGTAACGTGACATTGAGGCTGCTCACCGCCCTCGCAGCTCGTTTCGCGGTTGCAGCAACGCATTATTCCTCAGTACTGGACCAATTTCAAAAAGTGTTGTCCCCATTAGTCACTTAGACACAAAAACATAGGGAAATAGGGTCCAGGTTGAAAAACCAAAGTTACCCTTTAATTGTCCTTAATGCTAACACGACCCACCATTGTGGTTGCGTTTGTAGTTGTGATTAAATTACATAAGAAATCAAATCCTTTTTTCATAAACTGTCTTTGTTTCTTTTGTCTGAGAGAGCTTATGTTTAGTTTATGATTTACATTTGGGATTGTGCTCCTTTATTCGTTTATATACTGTACATTTCATATCATGTGCAAAGCAACTTAGTGAATGCAACAAGACGGTTTCTATTGTGAGATTATTATTGTAAGACAGCAATGGTTAAAAGTTGGTTAGAGTTACACTGATCTGGGCGTGGCGGATATGGTGGGGACTGGAGTAGGAGAGGGATGGGGACTATAGTGGAATTATGTCATTTGTTGATTTTGTGATTTATAAACTTCAAAATTTAAAAGTTCAAAAAAAAGATTTATACTGATCTGACAATAGATACAAATACTCAAATTTCTCAAACATATTTTGAGGGAAGTACAGCACAGAAACCAGATAGCCGTATCATTTTGGTGGATTTGATCCGTTACAGATTACATTTCTCAAAACAACACAAAGAGACAACATGTCTCCATTTAAGTCCAGACGTACAGCATTACAGTCAGATCACACTAGCTCTGAAAAAGCCGGTGAAAACCGTGAGGAATGTGAGCTGTGTGGTGGAGACTGAGGGTCTAGTGCACAGTCGGGTCTACACACAGTCTGATCCTGCATGGGGTGTGCCCCAGTGGCTTTAATCAAACACATATGGAGAATGTGGGCTGTTGACTAGATAAAACATATAGAGAGAGCCATAGTGAAACTGTCTCAACAGTACCGTATGTGGTGTGGCACGCTTCATATGTTTAGATAAGGATGGTAGTTTTTTGAAAAAGCATCTAATATTGTTTGGTCAATTTTTAGTTTCAGTTTTATTTGTCATATGTAGGTTAACACAGGTTCAATGGTACAATGAAATGTATAGGGTGAGAGAACGGGTCAGCAATAAAAGCACTAGTCGCATAAGTTGAGATAAAATGACATTAATAAGATAGAAAGACAACGATAAGATAAAAAGTGATTACATAAATAAAATAAAATATAGTAATATATACATTTTAAAATGAGGATTGTGTGTAAAAGTAAATGACTGTATCTCCAGTATCAGTATTGCATAAATGTAATGAGTAAGAGGAATGAGACATGGGTTATAAGACAAATAGATAGATAAATAAATTAAAAAAAAGAGAAAAGAAAGCGATATTTATATGTTTTTTAGCTGCCTTTAACGAACACCATTTCACATGTGGCCGATTTCTGTACTCTTAAAGTTGGCTGGCTGTGATAATATCTTAAAAAAACAAACTTCAATATGGAATTGTATCTCTCACTTTGTTTTTAGGAGGTTTAAAATGTCTTACGGTGTATGATTTTAGACAGAATTTTCCTCCCTCTTTGCAGCTCTATAACACCAGCCTCTGCTCTTATCACAGCAACCATTAGGCTTGTTTCTGTGTGACGCCAATAACATGAAGTGTGAGGGTACTTACGACATGAAGCAGCTTCAGGACATCAACAAACCTAGAAAACAAAGAATGGAGAAAATTAAAGAAATTATAAAGAGTCGCTTCCCCAAAAGAACACTGTTCACTGTTTATCTATTTAAATCTGCTTTTAATCTGTGACCCCTCCCCTTCAATCATTGTTGTAAATCTAATGTAACTGTATTTAAACAGTTTTGAAGTATTTTGATTGTCTTTGACTGTTATTGCTTTTAGTGCATCTGTTGCTGTTTTTACCATGTAAAGTGCCTTTGAGCACCTTTTAAAGCGCTATATAAAATAAATGTGTTATTATTAGTATATGCCAGGGTGTTGAGATATCTGTCTCCCCCAATAAAATGGGGGTGAATGGAATTTCGTCTGTGTTGCTCATAGCATTAAAAAAATTAAAAATTTAAACAATTCAACAGCTATCAAAAACAATGTCCTTTTGATAATACATAATTTAGAGAATTTCTGTTACTTTGTGACAGACAATAAAGTTTATTTAATCTAATCCAGTCTAATGGGAACACTGTCTTCAACATAAATGCTGCTGAAGAAATTTTAAATGTCCTTTTCCAACGTTGTGAGCAACACAAGTAACATTCCTTTCACCTCAAATTGGTGGAGGCAGAAACCTTTTTTTTTTTTTTTCATAAACCTACACTTAAAGAAAAACAAATGAAGACTCTTACACACTCTCGGAGGTCATGATTTCTGTGGCGATGTGGTGAATCTTGCTCTTCTTCTGTCCACTCTGCATAAAACAAAAAGGTGCAAAAACAAAGACGTAGAATTACAATGCAGTGTAATAAATTCTCACTGCAGACACATACTGTGCATCATAATATATTCATACAGAATTAGTATTTACCTGATATTAACATACTGTAATATTGTATGGGCAAGTACTTTTCCAACTTATCTGAACAAAGTATTGCTGCTACAGAAACAGTTTATTAGATTAGCAACATTTTCTAACGCTGTTATACCAAGTGCACCGCTTTCTTTAAAATGACTGTACAGTTGTTGACTATATTTGACATCAACAGTCTTCAAACCTGCACATTTGTCTTGAAAAGCGAGATATAAGGATGCAGATTTACCTAATAGTAATAACTCTCAATTCCATAATTACCAACCAGACAGGCTGACAATCTTCATCTTCCTTTGTATCCCGCGGTCAGTTTTCTATCTAACTTTGTGGAGTTATCTTATGGAATGAAAATGTACATTTAATGGATTCTTTTGTCATTGTCTATGTACAAAAAGAGACAGAAAAAATGATCACTCTTAAACTGTAAATATGGCAATTACTCCTGCTTCTCTGCATTGTTTTGTTTGAACTTTACTCCTACACTTATTTTCATATGTGAAACTTTTGAGCACTAATATCTAAAATGTACTGGTTACTTTTGTATGGTAGTATTTTTACCTTTGTATGTCCTTTGGGTGTGGTTTTTATAGGTTTCTACCACACCCTCGCACCCATTTTACATTCCTTTCATGTGAATTGTATTTTGATGTCTATTTATATGTGTGAAACAAATAAACATATTAATGAAAGTTAACAGTGTCAAAAGGAAGAAAAGTGAAATGTTATTGCTGACAACTTGCAAAGGACAAACCCTGTGAGATGATACCAGGAAGTACAGTATTTCTGAAGTCATAAATCTAACAGTGTGTGCTTCTCACCGTACTCTCCTCTGGCTGCTCAGCGTCTCCTTTACTTGAGAAGGAGCTGCTATCGTCCTCGTCCTCAGAGGTGTTGCCCAAGACGTCATCATCTGAGGGGCCATCATCTGAGGGATCATCCAGGGGCGTCACCTCCTCATCGACAGAGCTTCTGTCAAAAGGGACAGGATGTTAGGGTCAGAGAAGCAGCTGAAGACATTTGTTAAAAACACTGAATGCAGCACACAATGACCGCATCATTCACATGACACGTGATTATTATAAAAAGTACAAGAAAGAGAGGATGCTATTCATAGAAGAGGGGGAAAGAGATGAGACGAACGATGTCTTTCAGTCAGTCCAGCAGTATTTGAACATTTCCTGCTCTGATCAAGTGGGAATCATAAACCAAAGCACACACAGGAAAGGGAGCACTTGACACAACCGACACAAAAAAAACATTTAAGGATAACCATCAACGCGGTCACATGCTGATGCTAGCCTCGTCCAACAGCAACAGAAGAAGAGCAAACCACTAACCATCACACATAGCTTTAAAATGACAGCATGTGAACAGCTAAAAGAGAAACTACATATCTAAAATGCCTCAATTCCCAGAGGGAGAACTACATGTGAAGGTTCCTCCCTGAATTAAACTGCAGAAGAAGAAATAGGCCAAGGCTGAGCTGGAGTCTGTGGGTCTAACACACTGTGGGATGTTTACAATAGCTGTTGCATTAAGCTGTGGCTGCTCTCTGTTTGTGAGCTTGTTAACATGTGACTGTTGCACAGTTTGAGCTACAGAGGGGCGACTCACTAAGCTGTGCGAGGCCGAGTGTACAGTTACACAAACTCTAATCCTATTTTTCCAACTGACTTCTGCTCACTGGTCATTCATAACACAACATATTAGGACTTCTTTGCATAAAACATTAATTAGAAACATCACTACCAAGAATATAAACATACCAAGTTTAATTGAGCTGATTAAGTATCAAGATAGTTGTTCTAGCCAAACTCTTTAAGGATCGGTTCACTCAAAAACATATTTTCTCACCGTCCCGACAGCTACTGCGTATCACATGCAGATATTCTAGTTTTGAGCATTTAAGAATTTAATTTGTAGAGGAATAGAAGTGTCTTTATTCACAATTTCAGTGTTTTATAGGGACCGTTTCTTTGAAAGAAAAAAAAGACTTTCAATTAAAACTGTTGACAGTGGGCTCTGTGGCTTATAATTGAGATTATTTTGACTGATATTGCAATATTATTTACAATATTAGAGGGAATGATGATTTTTGCATTGTTATTTTCGTTGAAAAACATATTAAAATGATTATTGAGTTTGTTTGGTACAGATCCCTGCAAAGATCATATGGGGATCTGTACCAAACAAAATGTTTTTTTTAAGTCTGTAGAATATGATGTGTAGACCAGGACATCACAGCAGCATGACAATATTTAATTTAAAATAGTATTTTGACTCATTTCACCTTAAATATTGCGCCTCCTACGATTTGAAAATTATAGTGGGCCATATTTGTGATTTCGATAAAAATTGGATTAATTGTGCAGCCCTAATATGAACATGGTTTCTGGAAAGACATCCGCTTTCTAAAAATACCTTTTCATTGCTCTGAGCATCGCACATGTAATTAAATCACTTCCATTATATTTGAGTGTAGGCAAAGATCTCAGCAACAGATCTCTCAAAACCTGAGCAAACTAGAGACCATCTTGTAATGGATCACACCAGCTGCAACGCCAAATTGCCAAATACTTTTAGTAGACTGAAAAAGATAATGATAAAAACTAAATCCTTTAAGAAAAAATAAAACTAACCTGAAACGATATTGCCTGGGTAAAAACTAATAAAAAAAATAAAAATAAATAATGTAAATTCATTACAGTTTTACTTTTATTTAGCTATAATATAGCACTACCGAAAAGAAGAAGACAGCATGAATTTCCGTCAACTCTCGTGACATTGAACAACAGAAATTGAACAGGCTTGACATTCCAGGAGGAAGTTCCTACCCCCTACTTCCCCCTCATCTTTCACCTCTGCCTTTATTTTGATCTGAACTACACACATGTAAATTTCGTGACTGCAACTTGCATCGCGATGTGACGCTATTGTGTTGACAAAAGCTGACAAACATACTGTATAAACACCTGGCAGAGTAAAACCGCTTCTGTGGTAGTTCCTGCTACAGTAGGTGTCCAAGACCACATTTCACCACGATGACACACAGACTCCCAGGTGAAAACAATAACGGCCACACACTGTTGACAAAAACTGTCTACATGGCTAGATAACACTGGAGATGTACCCGAAGTGTCCTCTTAGCCTATAATAAAGATAAAAAAAAACTAAATATACACTCTTGCCTTTGAGGCCAAAAGTTGTGTAGTGTTAGAGCTGCTTCTCATAATAACTTACAGCATGAAGTGTATATTTTAAAAAGACTATGTGCAATCTTAATTATTAGTCAACCCACAATCCATCAACACCTGAAAGGCTGAGCACGCGTACCACTATACTCGTCCAACTCCCCGGACAGGAATCTGCAACAAAGGACACAGTGTGACATTCTTCTCTGTGGCTTTCCCTGTTAACTCCCTGTAATCAACTACATCAATTACTGATGATTGTTTTTAAGACGCCGACGGTGTTTTCCTGCACTCCCTTCAGAAAACAAGAGAGCATCTAATATATTCATAGGTAAGATCAGATGTGAGGTACTGAGAGAAACAAGACAGAAATGAAGGCCGTCATAATCTACCTCTCATAGTCTGTTGGCGTCTGACACTGTTGGCGTCCAGTGTTTTTCTCAAAGGCCATATACGGCTCCTGCTCCTCGTAGATGCCCTCATCATTATACTGCCAGTCTTCAAGCTGAGAGATGGAGGCCTGAGGGGACGTCACTGCCCTTCCTAAACGCACATTCATGTAGTCTGGTATCTCCTCATAGTGAGGCATGTTCTCGTAGTCATCAGCTTGTTCTGCTCCAGGAGAAAACTCATCTCCGTCCACACTTTGCTCTACTCCAATCAGCGGGCAGGATAATTTGCGCTGAGCACTGAAATGCTCGAAGAGGTCCTGAGATCCGTCTTGGCCCCTGTCGATGCTTTGTTCGTTATCGCTCGCGTTGCGCTCCGGGCTCTGGCCTCCTTTTGCTATCAGCTTGGGGAGCATCTTCACAGAGAGCTTCAAGTCTAGCAGCTTCCGGAAAGAGTTTCTCTTCTGCCCGTCGGAGCGAAAGAGGTCGGCACCCGAGAACGACTTGGCTCTCTGTTTGCCCAGGCTGGACCGAGAAGGCTTGGTGATTCCAGGTATTGTGAGTTTGCTGCTCGGTTTCACATCTGGAGGCGAAGGCAGCTCCCTCATCACTCTCTCCTTCAAAGCACTGTCTGGTACAGGAGGGGCCGTTTTTTTCTCGTCGTCTCCTGACTTCCACTCTTCCTCAGAGAACTCCTTCCTCTGCATCCACGCCATCGGGCTGCTGTGTCTCTGGGACTTCTTTGGAACGACCTTGACCGTCTCGTCTTCTGCTGCTGCTGCGGTGACGGCAGGAGGCCGACTCAGCTCCGGTTGATTGAGCAAACTGCGAGAAGGAGGTGTGAAGTCACTGTAGAGGGCGTCCTGATCATCGTGCGTTACTTCCTCCTCCACCTCCACCTCTTCATCTTCCTTGTCAACCGATACCTCCATCTCCTGGCTGCTGCTGTCCCAACCCAGGTCGTACTCCTCCACATCCTTTGGGAGAGCAGAGGTCGGCGCTTTCTCAGGTGCAGACAGCAGAGGCTTCTTCCTGGGCGGAGGTGCCGGCTGAGCGCAGGCTTTTCTCGCAGTCAGCGGCGGCCGGTTTCCAACAGGTACACTGACAGACAGCGATGAGCTGCCTTTCCCCTCCGATGACACCTTCACCTCTTTGACGTCCATCTCCCTCCCTTCCTGCCTCGCAATCTCTACACTCTCCTCCTCCACCTTTTCCTGGCGGGCAAGCACAGGCGTCCTGGGTTTCCGTGGTACCGGGACAGGGATGGGCTTCCTAGAGGGGACTGGTTTGGCCTGGGGTGCACGAGATACGTGCTCTGAGCAAAGAGCATCTTCCTTTAGTCCTCGCCCAGGTGCACCCTGGGGCGTTATATTACCGTTTGCCTCATCGCTCCATGTTCTGTGAGGAAGGGACGGCCTAGCGGTCGCATCGGGACTGAAGGTGTCTGTGTTGAGAGTTCTGTCTAAAGTTTCAAGAGGTTTATGATTTGTGAGGTGAGTATTGGCGGACGTGTTCATCACTTGATGAACGCCGTTATCCACAGTACCTCGGGGAAGCTTTCTGTTTGTGTTCCTGACGCACGTGCAGTTTAACTGGCTGCACAGACAAATGGGAATAATATAATCCCAATCTGACTTTTTGTTCTCCTGTTGTATTCCATTGTGGGAGTTAAGAAGCCCCTCGATCCGCGGGGTTTCTGTCGCAGATGTTTGGAGCAGGCTCTTTGAAGCGAGCGGTTTGGTGGGTTTGGAGAGGCAGGGTTTGGGGGCCAGGGCTGGTTTGACTCTCCTCGGCGTGCCAGGAGATGGGAGCGAGAGGACGTCTCTTTTGGGGGTGGAGGGAGACAGCCCTGGCCTCTGGGGCTGCTGGGCCAACTTTGGTTTTGGGGCCAGAGGTGGCTTTTGCATGCCTGAGGAGAGAAAAACAAAATATACGCACTTGAAATTCAAATCTGAAACCCATCAAAAAGATTATAGATCTAATCTGGCACAATAAAAAAAAGCACATTTTTAATATCCAGATTTTGTATTTGATGCATTTTCAGTAGTCAGACAGATGTTGCCTCATTTGGTTCAGTCTTTAACTCACTGAGCCTAGTGACAGCGTAGTGGAAAACTGCTGTAAACCACCTCACCAGGGGGGTCAAATATTACAAGGCTTATGTTTGCCACTCACAACAGCACAGTAATCCGGCTAATGGTGTGTGTCAACAGGCAGAAGAGGAGGAGGAGGAGGAGCAGATGGGAGATGAAGAGTGGGAGAGACATGGAGAAGGAGGAGGGGGGGGGTGAAAAAAGTCATGCAACCTGGTACATCTGGCTCAGATAGTGGCCTTAAAATGTTCAGTGGTGGACAAAACAATAACAAAGAATGACAGGGAGGGATGTTGTTTTTTCCCCTCAGCACATTATTTCCTCATTGAACAAGCCACAGGTTTGACACTAAACACATCTACAAGCCTACAAAAAACACTGTCATGAGTTTTGATTTGGAGATCTGGGCACAACCAAACACTGACTGACTGACAGACACATGCACACAGTCTGTTTAATGTCTTTTGATGTTTTTATCTAAAAATCTGTCAATAGACTATTTGTTTATCTGTTTTAACTCAAAGATTTAAAAGTATATTGAGGAACAGAGGCTGCAGATTCGTTTCTTTGCTTCTCCCTCTGTGTAGCAATGTTTATTGCTTTAATAAATAAACTAACACATCAATAAATACATAAACTTCCTGATTTGCAGCACTCACTAACAAATCTTTCATCGAGTCTCTCCAGTCACTTACCTGAGTTCATCATCGCTTCTCTTTTGTTTTCTCTGTCCTTATTCATCAGTAAACATCTCTTGTGTCCGGATACATCTCAAGCAGTCGACTCCAAATAAGTTATCGGTCAACAATCGACATTTTCATCGCTTTTTTGTTCGAGCAACACATGTGATCCCGATGCACACAGTTAGTTCATTCTCACCGGAGCAACAACTGACTGACTGGCTGCCAGCGACCTGAAGCAGACAGCTTCCTCTGTGCTTCCATCAAGCACCCACTAGAGGTCCTCAGGGGCCACACACACAGCGATCTAGATAAAAAGGTTGGTAGCTCTAAAGTGTATCATTAATTAAGTCAGAAGAGTGTAAGAGAAAATCCTGAATACTGTGAAGGAAGGTTAGTTCTGTGTAAACTACAATCTACTGTCATCTATCATCATTACATGGGAATTTCCACCCACTCACATCTTTCCACATACATCATCATCACTGCTATATTAACACCACTAGTGTGACTAAGAGACCAGAAATACGTGTGGAAGCCAGCTGATGCTTTAAAAGCTATATTTGATATATAGTTGAGGAAGTAAAACAAAAACAAAAAAACATAATTCATCTGGGTGGGGCTTTCATCATGCTGTAACTTTGTCACCAGGTTGATTAATCAGTCAATCTTACAGGAAACTGGACAACACACGGAGGAAGGGAGGTAGATGGCAGCTTGTCAAGATCCTGAGACATTAGATAAAAAAAGGAACCACAGTTCTGGATAGTTTGGTGTTTTTATTAGTTTTTCTCATTCGCTTTTGCTCAATTCTTGAATGAAAATTGCTTTTTTCCCAAAACAATAAGTTCAAATTTCTGACCAATTAGTTTGTTGTTCACTACAGTTTTGAATGTCTCATTCTTTTAAGCAAATTGCACGTGTTTTGGCATGTGTGTGCAAAAGAGTAGGTACAATAACCACTTGCACGTCTTACTGATGAGTTGATTCTCTTCACAACTTCTGCACATTATTTCATCATTTGAGCCGTCACATGCAAAATGATCCATTCAGTTTTCAAAAATCTGTCAGACATGCATGTATATTCCATAAATATCTGTGACAAAGAGGTACAATTTGTTGTTTTTTAACTGAACTACTGCATGTTTTTTCATTGTTGCAGGGATGTTGTTGTGTATTTGGCATGGATGTCATTTTGGAGCAAAATTTCTGTTCACTGTATATGAATTTACATGAAAGATCAAAACTGATTTTTTTGTTCACAGTAACACATTGCTACACAAATATAATTACTGTACACATAGAAATGTGCATATTCTTTCTGTGTACTATTGTACAGTATTGACTTTTCCCTGTAAACTTTGACCTGCTGTTGAAATGGGAATCTAAACATCTCAGTGTGACACACAAGAGCCTTCAGCTGGACAAAACTGACTTGTATAGTACTGTCAGTCAACACTCAGTGTCAACAAAAAAGGAATCACAAAACAGAAATTTGTATATAAGAAACACTTCCAGGGTTGACTGTCATGGTGAAAAAACACCTAATCATTTTGACCGGTACGGCTCACGATGACAAAATAACTTTTCGTTTTGGTGGCATTGGCCAACTTACTGACACAATAACTAGGTTTTGAAGCATGATTTAAATGTTTTGAGCGACTTACTACCTTTTGCACACCTGCAATAGATTTGTGATGTGAAAATGTTGTGACAATTGCACTTCCATTTTATAGAAAGTTAAGACTGTTTAAATAAATGAGCTGAAGCGATCGAGAAAAACTGTAAATCTGCTCATAAAATATTACAATGAATACAGATGTTTCCCATTATATTATATATAAGATGAAAAGCCCACTGAAACATCAGCCGTCCCTGATTATCTTTGATGATAGATCTTTAGCTCTGATGCCTCTCAGAGTTGTCTAAAAACATTTTGCATTTCAGGTACAGATTACACTAATCACTGTTGTCAACCTGCATATAAGCAATTGAGTCATTTGCAGTTTGATTGCACATTTACCTGAAGTATTAACCCACAGTTGATGCAGTTTGGAGACTTTTTAATACATGTATATAATCCAGTCACTGGAGCGTATTCAGTGTGTGATAACAGGAACATGAGGGAGTGCTGGAGTCTCCTTTGGTTTGATACAAAACTCTCTCTGTCGTTGGTTTGACACCTCAGGAGCTGGATTGTTTTTTCTGTTAAGGAGGAAAACATTGAGCATCTTTAACACCGTTACTGTAATTAACAACATGGGCAGAATCAAAGGCGGTAAAGATTTATGAGAACACAACACATGAATTAAAGAAAATGTGCGTGTTGTGAACCATCAAGTTACATGTCAGGAATATGCAGGGATCTATATAGTCACATACCTCTCGCTGGCCTTTCCCTTTTCCAATGGAGCAGTCGGCGTTGTGTCATCTCCTCCTTGCAGTGTTGCATCTTGGGAGTTGTGTGCATCTTTGGCTGCAGGGATTTCAACTACATCTCTGCAAGGAAAGGACAGAAAACGATGAACACCAGTGGCGGAAAGTCACTGAGTACAACATACGGTTTTGAGATACTTGTACTTTACTTGAGTATTGAGTATTTTAGGATATTTTTAATTTTAATTTCAAAACAGGTGGACCTGTTGGACCAGTTTACTTTAGATTAAAATACCAAATAATATATGAAACAGATAAAATTAGCTCCTCCTCGACTAACTACAAAATTGAAGTACTGCTTGTACATCATTACAGTAATAACGATCCAATGATAAAACACTGACAGGCCATTCTGCCTCATGAGTACTTTTACTTTTGATACTTTAAGTACATTTTGGTGGGAATAGTTTCATACTTTAATATTACTTTATGTATTTTAATAGTGTGGTATTGCTACTTTTACTGTGCCAAAAAAGGGGCCAGTACCCTAATTCAGCAATTACATGACATGATCATCACGTGTCTTGTATATATTTATATTTATACGTATATCTTGGTAATATATCCCACTTCAAATGTATTTCTGTATGCATTTCATTACATACTTTAGGCCTTCATACAACATAAATTTCCACAGTTTGTACATAAATGTATATACGTATGGTTAGTAAACACTTTTTATGCAGCTACTGATACAAATCAAATTGTACACAAATATAATATTGCATATACACTAAAATAAAACCAACTGAAAATATGATACAGTACTGGTTGGCCTACAGATTAAATTGGATAATGAGAAGGAATACCAAAAGCATTTATAGTGTTGTTTTCTCAGCGTGAAGCTAGCTATGTGTTTACACAGAGACACAGGTATACAGGTTGTTTAAGGGTCCACACCTAGACTCACCAGGAGGTGGTGGTACGCAATAAGAAGGGTGCTCAAGTAGACAAAAATTATACTCAGTACTGGTGAGTTTCATTGACAATTGTTGTTTAATCCCCTTACATTCACACTATATCACTACATGACTGGGTGCGGTGTAGTAGTACCTGAACTTGTAGTCTGCAGGGAGGCTCAGACCTGATCTGTAGTCTCCCCTGGTTTTGGAGATTTGCTCCTGAAGGTCTCTGACTGAGCAGCCGTCACCACTGAATACTTGGCCGACAAACAGCAGCTTCCCTCTGATGTACATCTATCACATGAACAAGGACAGTTTACATCAGATGTGTGGAAACGGAGAAAATAAACCTGCATACACTGCAGTTGTCATTGTGACATTTACAGTATAAAGCATGACGCCATGTATTTCTATTTAGATTATAGAGAAGTGGTTTGCGACACCATGCTTATTCCATCATTTCATCAATAAAGTGGATATTTTTAGATTTCACAACAGAGGATCCTACAGTGTGTGAATACATCGTACAGCTGCCTCCTCTTAGTTGGTTAGTAGATTAATCGACCGTTTTGGTCTTAGTTAACTAAGATTTCTTTAGTCGATTAGTTGTTTTTTAAGCTTTTTTCATGCTGAATGACTTATTTCTTAGAAACTTACGAGCACATCTCTGGTAAACACAAGATTTAAAGTGGTGCTTTTTTGTGATTCTCTGTGGAGAAACTCAGTTTTACAGATCTGTTGATTAAATCGAACTAATCGATTATTCGAAAAATAGTACGAGTGTTAGTCGACTAAGAAATTCTTTGGTCGAGGACAGCCTTAGTAGTGTGAGTAGGACTTCAAGGTCTTCTGTTTGATTTATGGAGTGAAGGAGGGATTTTCATCTTACAGCAAAAATCAGTAAAGCAGCTGTGAAGACCTTGGGTTAATAATTAGACCACCCTTTTGTAATTAAGAAGTGCCATCCCTCACTGCTTGTTAGCCTACAGTACTTTATAATAAATGTCTGGGTTTCTTGGAAAGGACAGCACCTTACTGCTGTCCTCCTCACTGCTGCTGCCACCCAGTGGGAACCATGAACTCCTGCACCGAGCAGAGCCTGCAGTGGGAAGGTTTACTGACCAGGACCATGCCAGGAGTAACGTTGTGCTGCTGCTGCAGCAGGATGTTCTCGTCTCCCCAGCTGGGCTCCCCGGATGACATCTCATACCTCACCAGGCGAAATGAATCCATCTGGCACTAGATTAAAAAAACAAACTGTTACTGAGTTTCCAGAAAAACATGCTGTAGAATATCCTGCTGACTAGTATGTCTTTCACTGACCCATTGTTTTGTAGTCTGTGCAAAGCTGTACATATTTACTGTAACACATTTAGTGTTGCTGATTATGTAAACTGGATGCTATTTTAACTACAGTGATACAGGAAACAAATGATGCACACACTGTGAATCAGACTGTAACCAGAAATTGCTGCTTATTGTGTTTTTGTTATTTCGTCCCCCCCGTGTATGTAATACAGCAGTCACACCTGAGTACACGGCATGGTTCTGTGCTTGTTCCTCCTCCTGTAAAGCTGCTCCAGTACGTCCTGGTTGGACACTGCTGCATGTGCGTTGACAGCTTGGCGTGGCTGAGGAGTCACGCACACCACCAGGATCTGTTGACTGTGCGGAGGCTGGCCCATAACGAAGGCATCGTACTCCAGGTCCGTCACCGCTGGCATCAGCGTAGCGCTGCAGCAGCACCGCCGGTGCCCCCCCTCCCCCAGCAGGGAGGCTCTCAGCCAAGCGGGGCACACTGTGAGGGGGATACAGGGGGGGTACAGCGACGGTGGAGCTGGACAGCGGGTGTCAGCGAAGGGCTGCAGATCTGCACTCTTTGGAATAATCCCTGACCTGGCAGGGCGAGGGGTGCTGCTGAAGCTGTCCCTGAAAATATACTCATGCTCTCATAAACTGCAGTAAATGTCATTTTCTAATATAATAACATTTGAATGTGCCTCAGTAATACAGGTGGGTCATACTCAAGTTTGATGCTGCCATGAATTTGAAGGAGTCCTATCTGAGTGACACAGGGCTCCTCTTCCTTTGTTCGCTTTCTTCGTGTCCTAACATAGAGGTCAAAACAGTGAAATATCATATATTATTATATTATATATTACATAATGCAGCATGCATCTGTGCAAAGTATAGCAGAGCTCAAGCACTTGAAACTGATCAATAACCAGTGTGTCTCTGTCACTACCACAGGATGGATAGGTAGACAGACAGACAGATAGACAGATAGATAGATAGATAGATAGATAGATAGATAGATAGATAGATAGATAGATTGATAGATAGATAGATAGATAGATAGATAGATAGATAGATAGATAGATAGATAGATAGATAGATAGATTGATAGATAGATAGATAGATAGATAGATAGATAGATAGATAGATAGATAGATAGATAGATAGACATAATAGATGAGACAATTTAATATTTCATATATATTTAACACAATCAGTTAAATTTATGTCAACTCACAAAAAGCGACTAAATTATGATTTTAAAGTTATATTAATGGGCTCTTCCACACATTTGCCACATTTCTCATGTTTAAATCTGTTTTCAGGCTTTAAAAAATCTAGCCCGTGACGGGAGACTTGTGATCCGGCCGCCATATTGAGATCAGTTGGAGCAAACTTTCTCATTTTACAGCTAAACAGTACACTACCAGATTTTTCTGAAATCACTTGAGGCGAGACATAGAAATTACAGTAGCAGAATATTGATTCATATTTGATCCGCGTTGCCTAGTTTGACCGTTCGATCAGAGTTCGTGACTGATTTAGAGCCGGCTCTCATAGACGGCAGCTGGACGGCAGCCTCTGACGGCTCTGATTGCTTGTTTTCCTTCGGTCTGTGAAATCATGCAGATGCCATTAGGAGCAGCGGAGGACACCGGAGGACACAGACGCACATGATTTCCTTCAGATTACCTGTCTCATGCACTACTGTCAGGATATAGTGACCATTTTATATTAATAACTTTTTTCTAATCATATATCCATTTATACCCACTGCAGCTTAAGTGCAAATGTAATGATGTTTTCACTTTGCAACGATGATATTGGATCATTGATCTTTGAATCGATATATCAATTGAGATAGATAGATAGATAGCTAGCTAGATAGCTAGCTAGATAGATAGATAGATAGCTAGCTAGATAGATAGATAGATAGATAGATATATAGCTAGATAGATAGATAGATAGATAGATAGATATATAGCTAGATAGATAGATATATAGCTAGATAGATAGATATATAGCTAGATAGATAGATAGATAGCTAGATAGATAGATAGATACTGGACTTTGGTCAAACATTCTGGTCTTATGTATTGATGTAAAGTGTGCACCTTGGCAGCTTGACGCAGGAGTCCAGAGATCTTTCTGTTGGTGCGTCCACTGACGCAACGTCTGAGTTACGTCCGCACAGATCCCGTAACTGAAACCATACCATCTCCTCAGGCTGGTCCAGTTTAGCATCTACCCGCTCAGGTGGGTTCAGAGAGGGCAGAGCATCTGACTCTACCTCACTCCTCAGCCTGGTCCTCAGTGGGCCATCTGGCATCCGCTTCACATTGAGACACTTGATACCTGAAGGAGAGGAAGAGGTCACTCAGAAATGCACACAGACACCGAGTGACACGAGTGACCGTGAACAAGATCCTGATGGAACTATTCAATAATGTTGAGTTTGCAGGATGAGGCGATACTGTAACTTTTTCACTTCACTGAATCACTCTGAAACAACCTCACTGGGTCAACTTTTATCTGCACTGCTGCATACTTTGATAACTCATAATGTTCAGTACATCACACCCACTGGTTGCAGTTTTTATCCCAGCTGGGGGGCGTGAGCACACATTGTACAGTACAGGGTGCAGGTACGTACCGACGGCCACGCGATAATAATCCAGCCAGTCATCCAGGGTGTTTCGTGCTCTCTGCTGGAGCTTCTTCACCTCCCTGCTGCCAACATGCTCTCCACTTCTCCACGGTGCTGACGGCTCCTCCACCTCTCCGACCATCTGGAGGATCTCCTGGGAGCACACAGACACCTGCCATACATCATTACTCGCATGGTAGATTACATGATATAGAACAACATAAGGCATTTAGCGAGCTGTTTTATACAAAGTGACTCAGTGAAGGCATCTTCAAAGGTACTGCCTGGGCTGCCCTTTTGATATTCAGGTGTTTTGAGTCAATAAAATGTATTTCATGCCTTCACTGAAGCATATGGTGATAAAATGTACAGGTGTTAGCACCAGGTTCCTCTTGCTCTCTGGGACCACAGCGGGGGATTTTGTCTTACTCACCGGCAGGAAGTCTTGAGCAGAATCAGAGATAGACGTCCGTTCAGTCTGCAGGGTAGATGTTAATTGTTTATCATAAATCTAATACTTTTACTCATTTTACTTTATAATCTTAATCTCACCATTTCCTGTGGTTGGTTAATGTTCGACAAGGCAGAAAGAGGAAGTTGAATGCTTTCGTTGTTACACCTGAAGCTGAGCATGGCAGAAGTACCGCTGAGCAGCCTCACAGAGATTACATCTGACAACTGTAGGAGACAAAAAACAAACACATCTACCGGTGAAAATTGTGAGCACTCATAATTTGTGATGAATTCCTCTATGGTTATCTAATCTGCACGCTATAGACCTGTTATAAAACCTCTCTTGGTCCTGTCAGAGGCAGTTAGTGTTGGTTCATCAGTAGGTCATGCGTCATACCTCACATGCCCTGCTTTGTTTCCCCTAAATGTGACATTTCCCATATGTACATCTCACAATTATCTCACAAGACAGGTTCTCCCCAGACTCTTAGTCCCTCTGACTACCCTTGTCACTGAATATATTTCTTGTCTGCCGATTACCTCTGGCCTGGTCTCTATATGCCACATGTTGCTGACTCTGTTTGTATATTACACAAAGAACGTGGACATCATTTTTTATAACAGTACCGGCAATGATTTTTGTCCACATGAGTAGCCTTCCCTTACTTCTTATTGCGTACACCTCCTGAATCTAGGTACCATTTGAAAAGACCTCAGCTGCGATGTTCAACATGCTATATGTGTATTTACTGCGAGGGGGGAAATGTTGATTTACCAGAGGATAAGGATGACATTTAAATAATGTGCTTTCAGTTATACTCAATTTATATTTATTTGAAACGCTGACATTTGATGAGACTGCATTATTGGAGCTAAATAAATGCAGTCTTGTCCATACATTATGGACTTGCCTTTGCCATTTTCAGTTGGTTCTATTGTAGTGTATATGCAATATATGTTTGTGTACAATTTGCTTTGAATATATATTTACAAAAAAAAATATGAACCAAATACATGTATGTACTAACTGTGGAAATGTATGTAATTAAATGCATTAAAAAAATTTAAGTGTGATATATTAAGATACGTGTATAAATATAAATATATCCAAGACACGTGATGGTGATGATCATGTCATGAAACTGCTGTATTAGGATACTGGCACCTTTTATGGTCCAATTCATTCACTGGTCAGAGGTAGAAAAAGTTGTGGTAGTCTCAAGGTCACTATTCTAACATTGTGGCTGCACCTGTATAACAATCTTGTCCATCTGTGTGCGGTCTGTCTGCCAGCTCCACTCCTTCGTTATGTCCCCATGATGGTCACATATGAATCCACCATGCTGGTCCCACACTGCTGTAATGGCAGAGCTGGAGGAACATGTTATATAGCATGTAAACATGTTCTAGTAGAGCATTAAAAATACACACATGTACCTGCAAATGAGCATAATATGACACTATATTTCATGCACTATATTAATTTCTAACAGTCTCTTCTGCACTATATTCACTTTTTTAATAGTCCTGTAACACAGATGTTACCCTGCACTATATTCAGTTTTTCTTCATCTCCTTGTATTTTTATATCTGGTATATTTTTTTGTACTTTGTACTTTGCACTACTAACTTTTTTACTGCCTTTTTATTAACATGTTTTGCACCATGGAACTGTGATGCTGGAAACTTGAATTTCCCTCTGGATCAATAAAGTTACTATCTATCTATCTATCTATCTATCTATCTATCTATCTATCTATCTACAGTATCTATCTATCTGTCTATCTGTCTATCTATCTATCTATCTATCTATCTATCTACAGTATCTATCTATCTGTCTATCTATCTGTCTATCTATCTATATATCTGTCTGTCTGTCTATCTATCTGTCTGTCTATCTATCTATCTATCCATCCATCCATCTATCTACCATTAAAGCTGTCACCAGGGTCCAAATAACAGGGGGGATGGAAGGGTGGGGTCTGACCCCCATAATTAATACTTGGACCCCCTTAGAAAAGGTAAAAACAACAGGTCGGGGGTTTCGAAACATGTTTATATCCTTCTTACCTGTAATCGTAGTTAAATATTACAATATATTCCCCCATATTAATAATCATGCCTTAAAGAATCTTGTAATACGATTTCAGACACCCCTAAAGTGGACCATACCATTTATTACCCTTGACGTTGGTTGAACGCAGGTTAACGTAAACCGACGTCAACGTCTCTTCTGCCTGTAATGTAAGTAGCTAGTTACCTAGCTCGTTTAATATTCTTTACTTTCTTACCTTCAGAGTTTCTAAATTAAACTGTGTGAAGTGTCTACGGATGAATGCTAACGTTAGCTAATTACTAACCTTTGTCTTTAGTTACAGTAGCTAACGTTAGCTAGTTACTAACTGTTGCCCTTAGTTACAGTAGCTAATGTTAGCCGGTTCAGTTGGTCGTCTAGAAGGTAACTATGGACACTCGCTGCCCAACAACCCATCCTAACATTAAACATCTCGCGAGAGTTTCTCAATTTGCGCGTTACTTTGAGGACAGGACAGTTGTTGTGTTGAAGTCAGGTATGGTTCAGCAGGTTTGCGTAGGACAGGTGTCTGTAACCTGTGGCTCTTTAGCCCCTCTCCAGTGGTTCCCTGTGGATTTATTAAAGATTAGTGGAAATTAATTACTGTTTTTTGTTTACATTTTAATTTTTATTTCTCATTGTTGTAGGTCTATGTTACGACGGAGTATTAGGGCCACATTGAGGAAAAAACATAAATCTGAGATTTTGAGAATAAAGTCAGAATATTACGAAAATAAAGTCATAATATTATAAAGTGGTAATTTTATGTTTTCTTTTATTCTCGTAAAGTTATGACTTTATCCTCGTAACATTACAACTTTTTTTCTCGTAAAGTTATGACTTTATTCTCGTAACATTACAACTTTTTTCTCGAAATATTATTTTATTCTCGTTATATTACGACTTTTTTCTTGTAAAGTTCTGACTTTATTCTCGTAAAGTTATGACTTTATTCCCGTAACATTACGACTTTTTTTCTCGTAAAGTTCCGACTTTATTCTCGTAAAATTACAACTTTTTTCTCGTAATATTATTTTATTCTCGTTATATTACGACTTTTTTTCTCGTAATATTATGACTTTATTCTCATAGCATTACAACTTTTTTCTCGTAAAGTTATGACTTTTTTCTCGTAATATTATGACTTTATTCTCTTAACAATACGACTTTTTTTCTCGTAAAGTTCAGACTTTATTCTCGTAACATTACAATTTTTTCTCGTAATATTATTTTATTCTCGTTATATTACGAAAGTTATGACTCTATTCTTGTTATATTACAACTTTTTTTCTCGTAATATTATGACTTTATTCTCATAACATTACGACTTTTTTCTCGTAAAGTTATGACTTTATTCGCGTTATATTACAACTTTTTTCTTGTATTATTATGACTTTATTCTGGAAATCTCAGATGTTTTTCCCCACAATGTGGCCCTAATACTCCGTAGTACATTGTCTCTTTGGCCCTCACTGCATCCAACTTATATACTATATACTTAGACTATAAACTGTGTTACCTTCATCACAATGCTCAAATGTTTTGCGGCTCCAGACAGATTTGTTTTCTTTTTTTTTTGCCTAAAATGGCTCTTTTGTTAGTAAAGGTTGCTGACCCCTGACATAGGGGGAAAGACATATCGACGGGAAACAGTACTCGACACAACACCTGTTCGGTCCCCACCCCGATATCATGCCCGATATGCCCTCACTTCATGTGTACTTTATATTTTTGTAGATAAATGTTACTGTGTGTGTGTATATATATACACACTTTGTATTTTCTGTAATTACTTTGATATTTATATTAAAGTACTTATTACTTAACTTATTATATAAGTTGCCATGCCATTACAGGGTAAACACATGTGTAATTAATGACATTAATTATGGCCCTGTTCCATTTAGGTGGGCCAGGGCCCTGGTATTGTGCATGCTGGCTCACTGGAATGGCTGTGACACTAAATAGAAGGGGACCATAATTAATTTGATCAATTACACCCTGCAATGACAGGTCAAAGTGGCTGCTGTGAAAAGGGCCTATTGTCATTAATATATAATACATTAACATAATATAATAATTCGCACTCTAGCTGTCACACACACTTTATTATAAAGAAAAAGACACAGTTTAAAGGTATTCAGCATTTTGGAGAACACACTTTGGGGAGTGAGAACACCGACATCAGTCTCATGTTTGTGTGTTAAAGGGAACCCCTTTCACTTATTCTGACATTCTCCCATATCAGCACTGAACTCACCTATGAGGATGTGTCACAGCGCCGTGCCCAAACGCCGTGATAGTCGCCAGAATAACGGGACACTCGCTGTCACTGAATACGTTAGTATAGAAGCCTCTACAGGGCAGACCTGAGTGGCTCTGGCACACTGCGATACAACCAGACGGGTAGCTGAGAGGACAGAGTCAAAGGTCAAAAGGTCAGCTGCAGTGACACATTAGATATATGCCGTACATTTCATTTGTTTCTGGGACAACTACTATAATTAAAATAGTTATGGATAAAGATGAGAGTAGGATACTATATGAACGAGGAGCCGTTGTTGATCTTGTAGTGTAGTTTCTGCTGTTCTGGATCCTGCTGCTTCACTTCTGGTATCTGGGGCATCCCATTGACTAGAGTGGCAGGTTGGACCTTTTTCCTCGCTCTCCTGTCCTTCAGTTTTGGCTCTGGATCACCATAGTAACGGAATATGAGGTTCAGGTCCTGTTCAGCTGTTTGCAGTTTTCTATGTAAAGATGAAGTAATGTGTTATGCTTAAATCTTTCATTTAGCATTAATGAGGAGTTACATTGCAAAATAAAACATTTACAAGTTTCAACAGCAGATGACCAAAATGTTGTGCCAGTCCATCTAATAAGTAGATATGTCTATGGATTAGTGAAAACTTTGACCTGCTGGTGATGAAAAGTCACAGGATCACCAACGTTTTGTAACGTAACCCCTCATTTGACAAACATTTGCTGTTGACTAAATGCAGCAGCAAAGCTTAACAACCCACTCAGCACTTGTTGCCGCCCGGAGTTTCTCCAACACCCACTGACACAAACGGATCTGCTGCTCAGGCTCATCATAGGAGGGCTGCTTCTGCTGGATGATCCAACCTGGACACAAACCACATCCAGCTGAGGCTGCAGGGCCACACAGTCGACCGCAGACACAGTGGCCTAAATTAACACACAATGCTTCGGCTCCACGTCTTACCTGCATTACTGCAGCGGTCGGATGACAGGGAGAAACTGGTGGTGGTGAAGGTTTGAGCTGCTGGAGAGTGAGAATATGGAGCTATCAGCTGAGGTCTACATTCACCTCTTTATTGAATCTGGATACTATACTGGCCGTATATCAGTCACTTACAGTGGCATCAGGGAACTTAATAGTGTAACTCAATAGCCCTGTAACTGTAACAGGCAGCAGTACATCTGTGCCTAGCGACCAGCTACCTTGTCCTGTCTGGTAAACTAATCCGCTCACTTCCACCAGCTTGCAACCAAAACTGTCCTCATGTTCAGCCTTAAAAGGTCACAAGAATTACTTAATGGGTTTTCACTTTTATCACTCTCCTTGTTATTGTTTCTTACTTACATTAACTATGGCATGTAGTAAAAATGTAGTTCTGTCTGTCCTACCTTATTCTTTTACATATCTGTACCCATAACACTAGCATTTTCTAAAGCTATGTATATTTTATAAAGGGTTTGTGTGCTGTAACTAAAGGCTTAATTAATGGTTAATAAATCATTTATTAGTACTAACTTTGTAAGCCATTTGTAAAAACGTTTGGGTTGTCACTTTGTAAAAAAGGCCCTTTCGCTGATGTATATACTCTTGTAGCGTAACTTGTTTTGTATTTAGCAAAAAATTTATTAACATTTACAACTTGATTGATTATTGTAGTGCAGAACTAGAGCTGCAACAATGAATTGATTAGTTGTCAACTACTAAAATAATCGCCAACTATTTTGATAATCAATCAATGGGATGAGTATTTTTTTTAAGTAAAATAATCTCTAATTCCAGCTTCTTAAATGTGAATATTTTCTGGTTTCTTTACTCCTCTATGACAGTAAACTGAACATCTTTGAGTTGTGGACAAAACAAGACATTTGAGGACGTCATCTTGGGCTTTGGGGAACACTGATCGACATTTTCTGACATACTATAGACCAAACAACTCATCGATTAATCCAGAAAATAATCATTAGTTGCAGCCCTATATAGGAACAACCCATAATGACTTATTTCTATCTGCAAACCTGATGATTTCTAAAGTGAGCATATCACTTTTATTTATGACTTTCCATCCATCCATCCATCCATCCATCTGCAACCGCTTATCCCGTTAGGGGTCGCGGGGGGGCTGGAGCCGATCCCAGCCGACATTGGGCGAAGGCAGGGTACACCCTGGACAGGTCGCCAGTCCATCGCAGGGCTGACACATAGAGACATACAACCATTCACGCTCACATTCACACCTACGGGCAATTTTAGAGTCCACAATTAACCTAACCTGCATGTCTTTGGACTGTGGGAGGAAACCGGAGTACCCGGAGAAAACCCACGCTAACACGGGGAGAACATGCAAACTCCACACAGAAGGGTCCCAAGCCGGATTCAAACCTGCAACCCTCTAGCTGTGAGGCGCCAGTGCTAACCACTGCACCACCGTGCAGCCCTTTATGACTTTCTAATAACCCAATTATACAATCATAAACCGTGAAGCATTCAGTTGTTATTAAAGGTCCCATATTGTGCTCATTTTCAGGTTCTTACTTGTATTTGGAGTTTCTACTAGAACATGTTTACATACTTTAATTTAAAAATATATATATATATTTTCCTCATGCTGTCTTCTTGAATATACCTGTATTTACCCTCTGTTGGAAACGCTCTTTTTTAGCACATTTCAATGAAATTGCAACAGAATTGCATGGTCGAAATATTGTAGATTTGTGACATCACAAATGGACAGAAATCCTAATGGCTTGTTTCAAAAGCTCAGTTTCTGAATATGGGATGTGTGTATTACTCTGTGGATTAAGCGTTTCAATACTTTCACAGTATTTATATAGAACTTTAACCTGCTTTTATAATATAAAAGCCATGAAAATGTCACTTTTTACATTATGGGACCTTTAAATCAATATAAGCTATTGATTTTGCTACAGATGCTCTGCAGCGCAATTTTGAGGGGGATAAACCTCAACCAGATGGTGTTTTAATCTTGAAGGTTTTAATAAATAATGTATTAACCATTAATAACAATTATACCCTTATATGAGATATGTCATGTAAGCCAAGAAGAGAACAAAATAGCTAATGTGAAATGTTTGCAGTATCTCACAGTTTTGACTTATTATGTCTACTTTTTTTTTACATATATCATGAGTATTTTATGTATTTTAACTATTTAAGGTAATTTTCTTTTCCTGGTGGAAGTGGGTTTCCCAAAAACTGTGACCCAGAGATTGATTTACCTTTGGTAGAGTTGAGTTTATGCTTTTTCATTTGAGGATTTGAGCTGACTTGTGGTTTTCTTGCAGAAACATTTCCCACAACACGCGAGTTTCTCTCTGCTGCCTCCCTCTTGTTGTCATCTGCGGACACCCGTTCGTTAGTTTTTGGCGGATCCTCCCAGGGGCAAGTCAGAATATTTTCAATCCCCTGAGGAATCAGTCCCTCTTCAGTCCAGTCATGTTGTGAGAGCAGAAGAGCCACTTGCTTTAACAGCTGAGGAGCTGCTCGCTTGTATGCCTCCATCAGATCGTGCGTTTTTCTGTTGACAGCGGATAAGCTGTCAGGTGCACCACGTGTTTCACCTGACAGCTTATCATCGCCTGCTTTGTTGCCTTTCTCTCTGTGAGAAAAATGTTGAAATGTAGGTATTAGTTGCACGAAAAGTAAAATAATGTTGAAGTACTATAGGGGGATTGAATTACCTTTGTTTTGCATCTTCTTCCTGTGCCAAATTAAAACACAATCGTGCCCCTTTATCTCGGTCTCGTTTTGTTGGCTGCAGAGAGATCAGTTACAAGGTTATGATGACATCTTTCTGTTTATTTTAAACCAGTAAAAAAATGAATTAATGTAATTAGCCCACCTGGTCAAAGAAATACAAAGGTGTAGATTCCGTCCGCAAAACAGAAGAAGTCATTATTTCCTTTAAAAAAATCTACTCTAAAGAGTCGCCACACGCAGATAACAAACGTCCCTGCAAGAAAACATCAACAAACCCGAACTGTTGTGCTTTAAAATCCACCTTTCATTCCTGTACGTGTCCTCTCAATGTGCTGCCAGGCTTGTTGCTTGGATACGTCTCCAAATACTCGCGATACGCACCATTAATGATCGACTCCGGGCATCAAACCTACAATACAAACAACAAAAACATTACCTACAATAACAGATGAGATGTTTTCCAATGTGGACACACTGGGAGAAGTGACACTAGAGTGTTTTACGAGCAGCTGCAGGTGCGCACAGTAACCTGAAACTGGATGTTCAGACAAAGTGATGATTCTTATCATGCAGTGCAGCTCTATACAGACCATTTATCAGGACACGATGGACACATAACTACGATACGATCATCTAACTCTGTTTCCACTTTTAAAAAACGTTTGAAAACACATTTTTTTAGGATAGCATTCCTATAAGTAGAAGGGTATAAATATATGTATGTATACATATACATACATATACATTTATACACATTTATGTATATATATATATACTGTATATTTGTTTTATCAACTTGTCCTACCATTTTACCACTTCTATTATTATTGATATGTTCTGTGATGTTCTGTTTTATCAGTTACCAAATCTTTTACTTTATCTATCTGCTTTTATTGTCTTGTGGAGCACTTTGTAACATCTGTTTTGAGAAGTGCTATATAAATAAATGTATTATTATTATTATTATTATTATTATTTTATAACTAAGCATTTCAGCCTTCAACTTTTTTTTTGTGTGCCAAAATGTAATTCCCCCTATACAGAGGAAAACAAATGTGATGATGAATGAAAGTTTTCTGCTCCTCAGGACAGATGCAGGATCGTCTTCCTGCTCGGGTCAAGTTGTTGCACAGAGATCGTCTTAATGGCTCATTATTGGCTCAGCATCCTCCAGCACACTTTTCCGCTTTGACCACTGGAGGCTCTCAGCAGTTTATGCGTCACTTCACCTCTCAGTCGCTGATCATGGCGGAGCTACAGCTACAGCATGAAGTGGAGCCGCAACTTCTTCTCAACGGGGGCGACTTGAACGAGGAGAGGGAAGACGCAGACGCCTCGGAGTCAGTGAAGAAAAAGAGAAGAAAGAAGAAGAGGAGTAAAGCCACGGCAGCAGGTAAGAGGCATCACTTTGTTTGTCTTGAGAATGGGTTGAAAAAAATAGCGCAAAATTGTCTGATATGGTGCCACTCGATGCATCAAATATGCAGGACAGGAGACTTTTTCAACCTGTCAGATGGTGTCCAGTTTGTCCCAACTCCAGCTCACATGGAAACAGGACAATCTCTGAATGTACCATCAGAACTGATTGAAAGCTGTCATTTTGAAGATATGGGTGGAATAAAATAAAATTTTACTCCAGCTTAAATGTTCCATAAATCCCCCCTAAACTGCATGAAATTATGTAATAGAAGTATCCACAGTTTTAGTGCAATAAGATGACAACCACTCTAGTGTAAAAAAAACAACATGATAATTGCAGCCATACTGCCTCATAATGTGGAAAAATAAAATCCCAGAAAGTATGACTTTTTGAACCTGACATAAGTCAAGTGTGGTCCCCACAGCTCTGTCTTTGAAGGACTAAATGTCATAATGCTGCATGGTACATATGCCCTTGAGGATATTGACTCCCAAGGTATAGAAAGAAATTATGCATAGAGCCTGCCAAGTTGAGATCGTAGTGGATGCACTTTCTTGAAATGACTCTGAACCACAAATAATTTACTCACTCTATGTGTGTGTGTGTGTTTGTGTGCTGTAATGTGCACGTGCGTGTTCACCTGCACATGCATGCACGATGGTGTGTGACTTTGCAGCAGGGACAAACGAAGCTGAGGGGGACGGAGAAGCCGGAGGTGTTGGTGATGTGACAAAACAGCTGGAGCAGCATACACTGGAGGACAAAGAGAGGGAGGAGGATGGAGAAGAAGGTAACTCCTGACCATCACCATAATTATCACCATCATCATCATCATCATCTTCTGCAGTGGTGATTGTGTTGAACTTTAAGCCCCTGGAAAGTGCACAGCGGAACCCAGCTGGTCATATCTGCAATGTGATATCTGATTTTCAGTAGCACGCTGGGAATTGTGCCCGAGCTCCCTGTCGATATTTCTCACTTTGCAAAAACTGTATTGAAACTAATGACGCTTTCAACAGATGGGGATGAAGGAGAGAACTCAGCTGGAAAGAAGAAGAAGAAGAAGAAAAAGAAGAAAGGATGTAAGCCGTTTTCTTCTCAGTGCAGCAAACAGTCTGCAGCAGATCACTCTTTGGCAGCTGAATCACATTCACATTTACTCCATTCAGAATTTGAATTGAAACTGCACAGGACAGAATATTTATCGTCACTGAGGCACATCAGATTTTATAGATAGACTAGATCAGGGGTTCTCAAACATTTCGGGGCCAGGGAACCCTTATAGCGGAGAACATTTTCTAAGGACCCCCTCTTAATCGTAACATTTGTACTCTTAGATGCCATTGGAACTATTTGTATTCAAAAACTTTTCAACCTAAAGAAACACATTTCAACTTGGATCATGTGGAGATGAGATAATCCTTTATTAGTCCCACAGCGGGGAAATTTGCAATAAACAGAGGATGAGTTTATTCAAATTGCATTTGGACTCAACTTGACAGCTTTTATAGCCTACATTAATTGATCTTAAAAGCTCTCAGAAAATGAACAGTAATGAAGGCTGGCATAGTCCTAATAAAACCAGATATTTAAACTTACCAGTCTAAAGCTGACTGTCAGCAAGTGCTTCAATTTAAAAATAGAGAACTTATTGCTGTGTGTCACAATCATATCAGATTTTATATTGCCCTGAAGCTAACATGGGTGGGATTAATGGACACAGTATTCTTGTTCTATTGGCGCAAATGGTCCCCATCTGTAGATATGCACTTTTTAATGATACAGCACAATTTTATAATTCATAGAAAATGAACCCCACTTTGAGAATCACTGGACTAGATAGCACTCTACAGCGAAAGCTTGTCTGTGTTTGCATTGAGTGCATCAGAGTGAATCATTAGGTAAATACAACAAGTGCACAAAAGCAGGTTGACTTGGTTAATTAGTGTCATGAGACTTACATAACGTAGGACTGACACAGGAGGTGTAGGACAAAATGCCACAGGACCTTACACGACAGGAGAAAATTAATGACATCATACTCAGTATGTCCTACATGTCGTTATAACCCACTACATGAACTACAAGTGCTTTTATATCGCCACAGAATTTTCTAGCAATATAATTCAATGGGTTTCTTTTACTCGAGGGTGTCTTGCCTAATTAGATCTGCAAGTCAAGAGCTGTACTGTATTCTCTAGCTAGGTTAAAATGCTAATGTCACGGACACGGGGAGCATAACTTGAGTTTTCTTTTTTCCTCTGCTTCTCCTTCTCGCTATCTGGGCCACAGCGAAGGGACAGACTGACCCTCCCTCAATCCCTATTTGTGAGCTCTATCCCAGCGGAGACTTTCCAAAGGGAGAGGAGTGTGAATATCCACCATCGAAAGACGGGTGTGTGACCTCCACATCGTCCCTCACACTCAGCAGTTAGTCTTTCACTGTGTGACATGCGTAGTTTGTATTTAGGTCTTTGCACTTCTTCATACTGGACAACATAATGAGGTGCCGTGTTTAGTGTGTGGTTTCATTTTCTTTTAATTGTCAGATCTGACAACATGACTTTCACCTGTGCAAAGTTTCCACAAGTGAGTCATATACCTCATTACAAGTCTTTGTATAATGAGAAAATAATGAGTTCCTCCTCTCTGTGGTGTGCCTGTCAACCTCCCACCAGGCGCAGTGCAGCGTGGCGAACCACCAGTGAAGAGAAGCGGGCGCTGGACATGGCCAACGAAGAGATGTGGAGTGATTTCAGGGAGGCGGCCGAGGCACATCGGCAGGTCCGCTCGTATGTCAGGAGCTGGATCAAGCCGGGGATGACCATGATTGACATCTGGTGAGACATGCACTGAAATATTCTCCTTTTAATGGACTTTAATCTCGGCTGCTCATACCTGCCTGAGCTCATTTGAGACTGAAATGGTCTCAGCACTTCTTTGTCCTTAGCCTGCAAGAGACTGTTTCAAAATGATAAAAGAAAGCACAAGTGCTTTTGTGGTTTCTCTGAATGCATTATCTGCCCTGACAACAGTCTCATTGTTCCTGTCATCCGTCATCTCTTTGTGCTGCTTTCTGTTTCTGGCAGTGAGAAGCTGGAGGACTGCTCCCGGAGGCTCATCAAAGAGAACGGGCTAAAGGCGGGCCTGGCCTTCCCCACCGGCTGCTCCATCAACCACTGTGCTGCTCACTACACCCCGAACGCAGGAGACCCCACGGTGCTGCGCTACGACGACGTCTGCAAGATCGACTTTGGGACGCACATCAACGGTGAGAGCTGGCTAGTAACTTTTTAAGTGCTTTTGGAGTTCTGCTTTGCCATTTCACACTTGGCATTTATTAGGATGATTACATTATAATTCTTACTGCCTGGAATAAACTGTTCTCGTAAGTTAATTAACTTTTTAGATTAAAACATTATGAATATTTCTGCAAAATGATAACCTCACAGAAACTGTTGTGAGTAACTAAACTTTTTGGTCTTTCAGGTCGAATAATAGACTGTGCCTTCACCGTCACTTTCAATCCAAAGTATGACCGGCTGCTGGAGGCTGTGAGAGATGCAACTAACACCGGCATTAAGGTAACACAGCTCTACCCCCTGCATGGTGCTTCTTTGTGTACGAACAATCCTGACTACTTACCAAGGAACGAGAATCATCATATTCAGAGCACATTTACATTAATATTTATATCTAGATTGCAATCTTATTATGATTAAACCTTTAAAATGATACAGTGATTGAGAATTGAGTTCTATGTGGCTCTAATGGTGGATTCCAAGTAAATATTCAGTGGCAAAATGTGACTTGATGTGACACAAAAATGGCAAGTTAATGTCATTAAAAAGCAATGATGGATTCCTCCTAACATGACACATGAAGGGGTACACGGGAGGGCATACAAATAATATTGTCTTAAACAAAGAAGTAATGGTTAAAATAAGAAAAATTGCAAGTCAAATGCACAAAACAAATTAATTTCATATTTATGTATTTATTTATTTACCAGGGACTGTGCACATTAATCAACATTTCAGTTTCTACCTTGATATAAAAGAGCTAATTTGTATCTGTAGTCCCTGGGCAGGTAATTACAAACTATAAATATTACCAATACAATGCTTCAGCAAGCACTACAGTACAACACAGTGCAGCACAATACAATACTATTCATAAATACATTACAAAAGTAGCAGATATATAAAAACAATGAGAGTATAGGCGACAACAGTGCCATATGCTGAATATGTGCACAAATACAGGCACTGAGTGGCATGAAGAACACTGAAAATATAATTTATATGCTTTAGAAATCAGTGGATCCCCTAGTTTGAATAAGATACCTTAAAAAAACGACACATTTTGAGCAAGCGCTGTATACGATATGGAAAATGAAAAACAAGTATAAGAGGTACAATATACAGCTTATATAAAGAGTAACTACAAAGTGTGTTGAGACCCAAATAATCAGGAGATAAGGAAGTTACAATAAATGATGAAATACAAAATTGCATTTGATTAGGTTTTGGTTTTGTGCCTCTAAGTATCTGGTTCAGAGTTCAGGAACGAGTCATTTAAGTGGTCAGTATACAGATTCACATTCAAGGAACTAATCATTAGATACTAGTATACCATATACTAACATAGTAGCTACCTGACAAGCAGATTTTATAGAGGTATTCAGGAACTACTATTCATTTATTAGCAGTTAGTTTCTGATTTGTTCCTTATTTGTGCCCTTGGTAACTACTCAGGCAGGCTGTTCTCATACACCGTTCGTAGATTCGTAGAACGAAGTTGTTTCCTGTGAAGATAGAAGTTTATTTAGAAAAAACGGGAGCGGAAATTGATACTGGATGTTTGTAGGATAACGCACAAAAAATGAGGAATTACCTTTAGTAAGATTTTTGCAAGTTTTTGCAGATCTCAGATCAGATTTTCGAATTTACGGGTTACCTTCTAGACACGACCATGATACGAACCGTTGTATAAGAATACGTTCACTCAGGAGTTAGTATACTTTACTGTTAAGTGTTTCCGCGCTGCTTATAAATACGACACATCACATTACTGTCCAGACTGTCTGTTTGTGAGCAATGTGATGATGTGAGTTTACACCTCTCTGTCTCAGTTTGCAGGAATTGATGTGCGCCTGTGTGACGTCGGTGAGACCATTCAGGAAGTCATGGAGTCTTATGAAGTGGAGATAGATGGGAAAACATATCAAGGTAATGTGAGTTTATCATCTTTTATTTTCATGCTGCTGCTTCCTGTTTACTAAACCTCTGTATCTCTTTATAGTGAAGCCAATCAGGAATCTCAACGGCCACTCTATTGGACAGTACAGGATACACTCAGGGAAGACGGTCCCTATTGTGAAAGGCGGAGAAGCCACAAGGATGGAGGTTTGTGCAGCAGTTACTCTTATTCATCTGAGCCCAAATGTGGATGTGACTAGATTTTTGAGCACAAAACAACACTGCAGCCTCCTTTGTCTGAAATTAAACCTTTATTAGCTGCTTGACCTTGCTTATAAATAACCCCTTTTTAATTCTTAAGTGTAATTGGAAGAACATGTGGTTGGTTAGGGTTACGATCGGGTGTAGAGAAGTGTTCCAATTCACCGCACTAACAGCTTCTTAGTCACCCTTGTCAGCACTTTAATTACACCTTTTAATGGAATTACCAGCCGCATCGAGTGGCAACACGTGTTAAAACTACAGCAGTAGTGAGCAGTGAATTGTGGGCATCCAGAGTTCATTAACAAGGCCGGTGCTTCTCCAAGGAGAAACATGGCTCTGCACTATCTTACATTTCACGCTGAGATCCACGGCTGCCTCACGCCCGCACAGCTGCAGCACACGACTGGATTTGGACAGAACTGAGCATTTTAATTGGCAAGTTGCTGAGTCGAGCATTTTACCTGATGGTTCCAGGAGGGTTAGGTGTATGTGGGGGAGGGGGGGCGGGGGGGCGGGGTTGCTGCTGAGGTGGCAGCTCTGCGTGTTGTATTTTTAGCTGAAGCGTGTTGGTGTAACAGGGCCATTACCCTCTTTGTGATCAGAGAGTGCACGGCTGGAGTGGCAGCTGGGCGTGCCATGGGGCCGCGGGCACTTTGACTGATTATCGGCGCAGCAAGAGAGGGTGTCGCAGTGTTATCAGCTAATACCACAGGGACTCGAACAACAGCCACGCGCTGATAGAGACACAAGACGGCAATGAAACCCAGCCAATCAATTCGCACGAGGCGCCACAAAGGACACTACTGTCCTTAATAGACTACCCACGAATATGTCAGCCGCTGGCATTTTGAGGTTTTTATTAAATTCACTTTCAGTCCCCCTGGAGTGTTTTTGTCCTTTCAGTAACATCACACCCACTCAGACCTGCATAAAGGTGCATAGATACAGACTTTAAAGGACCAGTGTGTAACAATTGGGGGGATCTATTGGCAGAAATGGAATATAATATTAATAATAGGGCTGTCTTTAATTTGTTTTTAATCACATGATTGTCCATAGTTAATGCGATTAATCACACATTTTTATCTGTTCAAATGTACCTTATAGGGAGATTTGTCAAGTATTTAATACTCTTATCAACATGGGGAGTGGACAAATATGCTGCTTTATGCAAATGTATGTATATATTTATTATTGGAAATCAATTAACAACACAAAACAATGACAAATATTGTCCAGAAAATGCAAAATGCTACTAAAATATGATGAGACAATTTTATTGTTTATTGTTTAAATGAAAAACATTTTGAAAAAAAACAAAAAAAAACTGATTCTTTTCAATAAAAAGAATACATATAAAGTGGGAATTTCAATATAAAGGCGTATCTAAAGGCCCAGACACACCAACCCGACATCAAAGAACTAGCGGCAAAATGCTGACGGTTGCGTCGCCTCACGTCGCCTTTGTCTTGGCCAAAAAGTTGCACTCGAACACAACGCAAAGACTACAGCCGACGGCCAACTACCATGCAGTTTTTGTGCCTGCATGAGATGAAATAACTCCACACCAGCAGGCGGCGGTAGTCTGTAGTCATCATTCAAAAAGGGAAACCTGAAGACCGAGGACAGCGGATATACAAGCTGTTGTTATGATACGTACATGAAATAAAGTGGTGTATGCTGACCATTTTCACACCACTCTCACTCACCACTTAGCTTCATTTCAGATGGCCATGTTGCTGTGAAAATATCTCTGTATTTTAATGACCAGATGAGATGAAGATGAAAAAGCCTTCTGTGTGTGTCCTGTTTTTACTCGTTGGCTTGCTTTCCCCTCTTCCGTTTCTCTTCTCGTGCTCTGATTCGTTTAAGCCAATCAGAGTGATTTCTTTGACCGACGGGCGCCGCCGCCGATTCAACATGCTGAATCGGCCGGAAAAAATCTAACACGGGCAGACTAGAGCCGACTGTGCAGGACACACCGCAAAAACTAAGCCGACAGACGCTCACCGACGGCCCCAAACTGTCCGACGGCCGGCGTGGGCATGGTGTGTCAGGGCCCTTAAAGATGATATGTTTCAATATTTTCACTTTGCATCGCTGATATTGGATCGTTGATCATTGAATCGATATATAGATCCAGATCGATGTACCTTTACACCCCTAAATTCTACATTTTACATCAACAAATAAATCAAGAGTTTTTGTGTTTTTGTTGTTGCCCTTCAGGAAGGTGAAGCGTACGCCATCGAGACATTTGGCAGCACAGGAAGAGGTGCCGTCCACGATGACATGGAGTGCTCACATTACATGAAAAACTTCAATGTTGGACACGTACCAATAAGGTTGGCTCCGCTCTTTTCATCCCTGTATTCAAATGCAAAATATTGATTCTGTAAAATAATTTAAAGTTTGATTTGCTCCTCATATTGTCTTCCAATCCTTAAATCTAACAAAAGAGACGCCGTATCTGAATGTTTGTTTACATCGATAGTGTCGATCTCCGGTTTGTCTCACTATCGACTCCCGTGTTGTTCCTTTGCTGCAGACTTCCAAGGGCTAAACATCTGCTGAATGTGATCAATGAGAACTTTGGCACCCTGGCGTTCTGCCGCCGCTGGCTGGACCGCCAGGGCGAGAGCAAGTACCTGATGGCGTTGAAGAATCTGTGCGATCTTGGCATCGTAGACCCGTACCCGCCTCTCTGCGACATCAAGGGCAGCTACACCGCTCAGTACGAGCACACCATCCTACTCAGGCCCACCTACAAGGAGGTAGTGAGCCGGGGAGACGACTACTAAGCATGCGCCAAGGCAAACCAGGAGGAGCATGACCGCTCAAAGACAACCTAACCTCTGCAGACTGATAGCAAATTATGCAATATTTCTCTGACCCGAATTTCCACTGCTTGAGTAGGTAATTATTCTAGCAAGAGCAAAAGACTTGTGTCATGGCAGTAGCTTACCAGTATTTATTTTCCAAAGGATCGAGCCAATAGACAAAGGGCATATCTTTAAGAAATGTAGTCATTTTAGTCATATTGTGCTGCTTTTAGGAAATATGCAAAATTAATATATGCAAAAGAAACATGCAAAAAAGGTTTTGGCGAACACCTCGCCTAAAATGCTTTGCTTCATTGCGTTGTTAAAACCTTGTGAGGAAACTGCAATGAATTATTTATATTTCTACATTTATTTGCTCTTATTTTAATTTGAGGCAGTTTTATAAAAAATAAATTGTTATTAATCTTGCATCGATTAGTGTGTGCATATTTATAAGTGCTTAAGAAGTGCTGAAATGTAACTAAAGTACTGTACTTAAGTAGAATTTTGAGATACTTGTACTTTACTTGAGTATTTCCATTATGTGCTACTTAATACTTCTACTCCACTTCATCTCAGAGGGCAATATTGTACTTTTTACTCCACTACATTTATTTGATACTTAGTTACTAGTTACTTTTTCCATTTAAAAATATATGTAGATATATAAATTATGGCTGTCAATCGACTAAAATATTTAATCAAGATTAATCGCATGATTGTCCATAGTCCATCACACATTTTGATCTGTTCAAAATGTACCTTAAAGGGAGATTCGTCAAATATTTAATACTCTTATCAACATGGGAGTGGGCAAATATGCCTGTTTTATATAAAATGTATGTATACATTTACCTGTATACAGAAACCTTCACAGGTACTGCATTTAGCATAAACAATATGCTCAAATCATAACATGGCAAACTGCAGCCCAACAGGCAACAACAGCTGTCAGTGTGTCAGTGTGCTGCCTTGACTATGACTTGCCCCAAACTGCATGGGATTATCATAAAGTGGGCATGTCTGTAAAGGGGAGACTCGTGGGTACACATAGAACCCATTTTCATTCACATATCTTGAGGTCAGAGGTCAAGGGACCCTTTTGAAAATGGCTATGCCAGTTTTTCCTTCACGATCAATGGATTCCTTAGGTTTTTCTAGTTTCATATGATACCAGTATCTTCACTCTAACTTTAAAACTGAGCCCGCTACAACATAAAAATCGCAAGTTGCGTTAATGCCTTAAATAAATTAGTGTCGTTAAAACGAATTTGCGCTAACAAGTTATTATTAACTTTGACAGTCCTAATATAAATACATACCGTACTATACAATGCATCGGAAACTGGGTCTGCATTGACAAACAACAAAATCTTAAAATGCTCTTTAGGTGTATTTGTCAGTGATAAAAACATAATAATATAATATTCTATAATAATATAACGCTGTGAAAGGAGCCATTCTGCAACTGAAGCCTCTCATGTGTGCCAAGCGTGTTGGAGAGCTACGGTGGCCGAGGCGAAAACACGAATGGCCCTCTCTAGAGCCATTTTGAGCAGAGCCAGTGTGTAGAGCGTGTGTGTGTACGAGGGAAGTGAGTGGTGAAGCAAGTGAGAGAGAGCGGCGGTAACGTTATCGACTCCGGCCCAAGCAGGGTTTGGTTTGTCCGTTCTGTGCTACTGTAGAAACATGGCGGAGCAACATGGTGGACTCCGTGGCGAGAGGACTCGCTCCCGATGTACAGTAGATATAAACGGCTCATTCTAAGCGAAAACAATGATTCTTATTTTCAGGTGATTATACGCTAAAGAAAACATAGTTAATTAATATTATATTCCATTTCTGCCAATAGATCACCCTAACTATTACACACTGGTACTTTAAGTACATTATGCCGATAGTACTTACATACTTTTACGTAAGTAACATCTTGAATGTAGAACTTTTACTTGTAGTGGATTATTCTCACAGTGTGGTTTTAGTACTTTTACTTCAGTAAATGATCTGAATACTTCCTCCTCCTTAAGAGTTCAGCGTAGAAGATATAAAGGTGTATTTCTCTCTTGTAACCAAAGGAGGGCGGTACTAAAACATGGGTCAAACATCAGTCAGCCACCTGTAGATATTACACACAAGTAACACACATCAGGCTATTCATAGTCATAATGTCACCATGGACGGAAACAGACTTTTCCCAGAAGCATTAAGAAATGAGCACACTGATGTGTCGTTTATACAGTTTAGATTTAAAACAAAAAGAACACGTAGGACACACAGAAATAGAATTACAAATATCACAATGACGGCAGAGTACATTCATCACCACTTTGTCCTTTACAAGGAAATCTCCGGCCCGTTTCTCTTGTTTTGGTAAAGTCTTTGGGACAAGGACACGGGCGCTGATGTCATGTTTGAGGAATGCATCGTGTCTCCTCGCAGAGTTTGTCCTTCTCCTCGGAGACAGCGGACCAGACCTATTCTTAACTGGGCCTGGCTCAAAAATGGGCCTGTGGACTCTGGATCTGATACACAGTGATGTCAAAGGCTTTTAATACATGTTTATTTTGGGGCCAGCGGGAGTCACAGGCCAAAAAGAGGAGCATATGTTAAGAGAGTGCTCTCTTTCTCACACACACTGGCTCCCACAGGGTCCGGTTCGGAGAAATCCTCCTCATATGGAAGCAGGTTGAACAAGGACAGCAGAAACTCACAGAATCTGACCGAAGCACTCTGACGATGAGCCACTCACGCTGTGAGAGCAAACTTAATCCTGAGTGTTTCAGTCGGTTGCTTGTACTCCAGACCAGAGAGGGTGGAGCGGAGTGTGTTTTGCTCTCAGACAGCAGGCGGGCGAGTTTTGCCAAAGCAGAGCTGTTCAGATTAAGCCGGCTGATTCCTTTAATGTTTTTTTTTCATCCAGGAGTTACTTGTTCTGACCTGCCACAGACTCCCTGCCATCAAGGACATCCAGCGTGCGCACACATCCACGCTCACACACACATCCTTATGTTGACTTCATTCATGATTTATCGGCGATATCTTGTGAGACGACGAGGATAATTCAGTCTGCGCCTTTGCAAAATATCAAAGTAAACAGCACTCAATGAAATTGATGCAGGAGGACGTGACTGGCTCATCAACTTCGACGGCAACTTTGGCCAGGAAATAATTGAGTATTTAACATGCATTCCTTTATAAATAACCTGGAAAATATCATACAGTAACACAGGAACGGAATTCAGCTTTGTCTTTGTTCAGATGAAAGTCTTTATGGCTTGCTTTGTTCTGTTTGAACAAGTGACTAGTCTGGCGAGGTATGTGCTTATTTCTACCACAGCACTGTGGCGTTGTAGCTGTTTCTTGTGGCCGTGGACTCCACTTTAGAAGCAGAAGAAACAGTGAAATCTCTGTAGTAGGCGTGGGGGTTTTGCTTTCATTTTAGTGTCAAAGCAATGCCTAATTCAAACAGTTCATTCTGCACACTCCTGTATGTCCCTCTGTCCGCTGCAGTCCTTGGCGATGCCCTACCGGCGGCCGCAGTCTCTTCTGATGATGTGGAGGATTTTGCGTCCCAGGGTTGACTTCCACGGTTTAACCAGGCTCTTGGTGTTGATCATCAGTCGGCCGGTCTTCCAGTCCTCGTGACCAGCCACCACATACTCAGATCCTGGAGAGAAGAGAGAGCAGAGTAAGCCTTACTGAATTTCAAGTCAACCTAGAATGTCACTAAAATACACAGAACAGAAGAAAAATATGTAAAAAGATCATTATATAACTATAATCAACCAGTGAAACACTGTGCTCCTCTGGCTGGCTTGGATGAAATGATTATTGTGAAAGTTTTAGATGTGAAATAGTCTCATAACAGAGACGTGGCTCTAATATTTAAGCTGTAAATGTCCAATCTAAGTGAGTGATGCTGGGACGTTGGCAAACCACTGACAGATCCTTCAGAACGAAGCTGGCAGATTGTTCACCTCAAGAGTTAAATATTTAATAACCTTTTGTGAGCAATAAGTGGAAGTGAGTGCAGCTGACCTGGGTTGAGGATGGGACATGTGCAGCCCTGGGTGGTCCAGGACTCTGGGTAAAGGGTGACGCTTCCCATCTGGATCTTCATCTGAGGGTTCTGGTACAAGACTTTCTTGACCTTGACCTCCACCTCCGCGTGGGAACCTTTATCGTGAGCTGACATGACCTTCCCCACCAGCACTGCCAAGGCAACACAACGAAACATACAACACATTAGCAAAATACAATTTCCACTTCTCAAACTTTTATTCTTTCGCACCAGACATATTTCTAAGATTAAAGGGGAACTCCAAATCAGTTTACTAGTCAGTTCAAGTCTAGGAAAATAACCAGTGTCAGGATTTGTTTCTTGGCTTGGGTTTTGGAGACTGCACATATTTGACAGACAGCCTGCATTATATACTGGGGGCATTGAATTTGAAAGATGTGTCTGTGAGTCAGGGAAAGACTAATGAAAAGATGCTATCGAGTTGCAACATGGGAATTGTAGGATCCAGCGTTGATCCATGCTGTGGACTATAAAGCCTTGTTTATACTCCCAACAGCTGCGGACAGTTATTAGTTAGTAGTTCTGTTTATACTGTACGCTCGGAGACCGAGCTCCACACATGCGCAGTAGATCGCTATGCTAGCACTGGTAGTATAGTGGATGCGCAGACAGGTCCGCGCAGACAAAATGTACGTCATGCAGACCCTCACGTACACACGGATGCAGAAGGTATATCTTGGCCTCTGCTGCATCAATTTTAACCTTGATGTGCAAAACAAAATTTCTTTAAAGGTACCCTGTGGAGTTTTAGAGCAATGTTTTGGTGAGTGGAGTGAACTTTGTTTTGTTTGTCCTGGTGCACGTGCACGAGGACGACGGGATGCACATTCCTGCCGATGGTTTCTCACTATACCATTGATCCACAAGGGGCAAGAAACGCAGTGATATGCCAGCAAAGGCAGGGAAGAAGAAGACTTCTTGCAAGTAAACATGGATGTAAATCAAGCTCCCAGGAAGAGCGCAGGGCTTTGAAGTAATTTTCGTAGTGGTCAAACAGGGGTACTAAAACTTCCGTGTCGATCACGTGATGCCATTGGGCCCAAAAATACTTTTTCTCATAGACTTACATTGTGAAAGAGATGTCTGTAACTCAGCAGATTTTTTTTTTTAGGTGAATCAACTCCCCAGTACGAACCCTCTAATAGCCCTTATTTAAATCATTAGGTCCTAAAAGGTGTCAAATGCATTAATAGCTGAATCCAGAGTTATTTCCCCTCCTCCGTTCATGTGAATGAGGCCCAGACCGAGGCCTGAGCGAGGGCTGGGAGGCGAGGTTAAAGGAAACGCTACTGCGCCAGCTCTATGGGCCCAATGACTGCAGAAGATTGACGGACGATCCGGGTACTTTATCTCTCCGGAGTCGAGCCATTTTGGCTTCATGCGCCACTGAGCAACTCTCATAGGAATGAACAGGAGACCACCTACAACGCTGTATCCAGTTCTCTTTTATACATCCATGATGAAAACAAAGCAGGTTTTAAAAAAATCCAAAAGTGGCTTTGCAAAAGTTTTATGAGGAAGAAAATTCATTCAACACGTTTGATAGGCCTCAATGATACACATAATGTGTTTTGATGTAGACAGAAAATGTGTTTGTTTACAAGAAAACTTTAAAGAATCACTGGACAAGATATGAAGAGGAACAACCAACATTTGGAATTTTATTAAAGACAGATCTGATGGGTTTTAAACACTCCATTATGTTGTTGAATAGTGTCCTTCAGTGGTGTAGTGGTCATGATAAGGTGGGTGTACTAGTTGGGTAAGTTACCGAGGAGGAAGTGGGTATACTCTACAATGTATTCCAATGGCTTTTTGTGGCTGATAGGTGGGTATGCTGTAAACCGCCAGAAAAAGATGTGGGTGTACCCCGCATATACCTGCGTATACCCTCCTTCACTGCCACAACTGGCTCACACAATACTGAATCGATTCCCTCTGTCAAACAGCACTTACCATAGTCGTACTCTGCTCCACAGAAGAGTTTAGGACTGCCAAGGGTTACTTCCACACACTCACATTTCTCTGTGAAAACATGAATAATAAGATTCATATATCATCATGATGTATAGATTTCAAGATCAAAAGAGCTGTGTTTTATCTGCGTGGGCTGATGAGTGTGCGGTGCATTATGTGACCTGTGACTCACCAGAGTGGTGCAGTGCAGAGAAAAGCTCCTCTACCCTAAAGAGTGCCGTCTCACTATTATTGCTGCTGCTGCTGTGTCCCATGTGGCCGGTGGCTGTATAGAAGACCTCCACATCTGAGCTGTGCCGCAGAGGTAAAACCAGTCAGAGGCAGGGCTCCACTCAGCGTTAATCACCCAGAATGCACTCCACCTCTACGCCATACATCACTTAATCCAAGTACAAATACATATGGATATGGCATTAAGCCTTGGCTCTCACCCAGAGACGCAGTCACCGTTGTAGGGGTCACAGTCTCCCGTGCAGTCACATGGACGGCAGCCGTATTCATGAAGCCCCCAGTATCCCAGCATGCAGCTGTCACAGCTGGGCCCCCCAACACCGGGCTTACAAGTGCACTTCCCGCTGCTAGGGTTACAGAGAGGGCTACCTCCTGAGAGGACGGAGCCTACAGGGTGGCAGGAACAGGCTGCAGAGGAGCGGGGTGACAGAACAAGATGTTAACATTTCTGTTTGTAGGTCAAAAGACGTCGTGTCTCCTTTTCTGGCACGGACCTTGAAGCACTCAGTATACATTATGAGCCTGCAAAGGACAAACACACTTGTAGAAGCACAAACAAACACATTTAGAGTGTACACAGTGAACTCCCGTGGCAATATAAAAAAGTGTAAACTGTATTTTTTCAACCTCATGTAACAAGCAACAAGCTGGGAGAATGTACTCAGCGTGCTTTAAGCAGCAAAAACAAACAGTAAATCATTCCCTCTCTACGCTGCCAGACCGGCCGCCTGATGCTCCCTCGTGATGGCAGATTGATTTTTTGTTACTTGCTTTGTCTGTTTCCAAAAACGGCATGTTTGGTCTTAAAAATGCTCGGCGGGCCTGGCGGGGGGAAAGGGCAAGAATGGGAAAAATGTGCTCGCATGGTCCGTGGGAAATTCCTCCATTGTTTGCAATTACAGTCACATTCCAAAACAGTGCGGTCGCCGTCATTCCTGTTTAAGAGCGGACTAGAGTCGTCTTACTATCTCATCACTGGGGAGGCAGTGACTCAGAGAGGTGCTGGGGGGAAAATAGCCTTATCAAAGAGATCAATCTGCTTTAATCTCGAGGGTCAAAAGAAAAATCAAATCACCATTACCCGCCCTCAAAATATCAAAGGCTCGCCCTCTTAATTGGATTTCTCTGCTGGCATTCATCCAGACAGAGTTATGGTTTAAAGAGGATCTATTATGCTTTTGTGCTTTTCCCCTTTCCTTTAGTGTGTTTTTTGAGCATGTAAAAGGTCTGCAAAGTTACAAAGTCCACGCCAAAGGCTCTGTTCAGACCTGGCATTAACATGCGACCTCAGTGATCGGATCACAAGTGGACAGCTTTAAGTACGTCTGTTCACACCTGGCATTAGAATACGTCTCCACACGCGTCTCCAGTGTCCACTTGTGATCCGATCTCACTTCCCCGCTCTATATGCAAATAAACACGTGGTAAACACACAGCTACTACAGCAGACGTTGTGTCGCAATATTACAGGAATTTCCGAAGTAATATCCTACATTCGTGAATACATCAATTCGTGGTACATTTTATTAACATCAAAATATAAGGTTATTGTACTGGCGGTTCCCTGGGACCCCCATGCTGCTGACAGCGCTGCCTTTGCCAGGCACCAGTGGGGTGCAGAGCTTCAGAGAGCCGGGGATGAGAGAGAGCGAATATGTGGGGGAGCAGGCGAGCGAGAGAGCGTGCGGGCGGACCGGTGTCAGCTCCGTGCAAAGCACCAGAACGAAAACACGACACATCTCCGACAGTATGATAATAATGCACTTCGCATGCCTAGCCTGACGGTCTATAGATTATGTAGCCTATAGATAATATATAATATATATATTTTAATAAAATAAAGTTGTACCGACAGAATGCAGTAGAGCACAGAAGCCGTTTCCATGCTGTGAGGCAGACGAGGACTTGCGTCTGCCTGTCTATTCACATGAGGAGCGCAGAGACCCACGGATCCCAACGAGATGTCAGTTGAGTAGGCGGTCCTTCAATGTGGCCCAAGACACATTCACGTACACACAGCTAAAATAATGTGGCCATATGTGACCCAGACCACCTCTGAATGTGATCTCAATGCGTCTTGAGTGCGTAAACACCTGTACTTAAAGCTGTTCACTTGTGAGCCGATCACTGAGGACGCATGTTAATACCAGGTCTGAAAAGGGCCACAGAAACACTGCTTCTGAACTGTCTGAAATGCCTTGCTTGAAGTCCTGCCTTTTCTTCCGTATTGTGGTGATGTCACCAAGTAACACATTTACATAACACTTGTCTAGCGGTTAGTTTGGCACGCCCTCAAACAAAGCTATTTAGAGTGGAGCTGGAGCAGAGTCTGAAGAGTTTGGTTCGGTTGACATGCGTTTCAGACAGAGGGTGAAAAGAGGTGCTGCAGCGCAGCCGGTATAAGAAAAGTAAAGCGTTTTTTTAACATTAAAGCATGCAAACGTGTTCTAGCAGGAACCCGAAATACAAGTATGCAGCTGAAAATAAGCATATATATGATAGGTCCTCTTTAAGGAAAAAAAAAAAGGGCTACACTTTGCAGAAAAAGATTTACCTTTGCAGGAGTCAGGGGCGGTTTTTGGTCGGCTGGGGTCTCTGAAGAAGCCCTTCTTACAGTTCTGGCAGTGACGGCCCTCCGTGTTATGGCGGCAGTCGTCACACACGCCACCGCTTCGCCGTCCCGATGCCAGCCACAATCCACGACTGAAGTGACAGCTCTTGGCATGACCATTACACTTGCACTCTATAGGTTCAGATGGACATGTACAATCAACACACACTGAGACGTTTTTCTTTGCTCGGCTGATCTCTCACAGCAGTGATAACTCTTAACAGTATAGCTGACATAAAAAAGAGGAACTGCTCTGTTATTCATCTTGCGTGAGTGTCTAGGTCATATGTGATTTATGGGACTAAATTCACTTTCGAGATACGTCTGCATGCTGTGTGTCCTACTCTGTGTTTGACTCTTTGCCCCATCACTCACTTTGGCACTCATGCGGTGTCCCTATGATGCCGTTGGCGGCCTGCCAGGGCTGGTCATTGTGGAGAGGTGCACAGCGCTCGCAGTGGTCGCCGGCTGTGCTGTGTCTGCAAACACACTTGCCGTGGACCTGTCAGAAAAACACCACAGACAGAAACGGATTAATTTGATTGTATCTGCATGCATCTTTTAATTGTTGACTGTATGTTTTTTCAAGTGCTTCAGGAACATTGCTTAGAGAAAAGTGAGCAAGTGGTACTGCAGCATACTGTGTATTGTATCAGAGCTCAACACTAACTTTTAAAAGTGGTTGCCAAGCTGGCAACCAGGCAACAGCTTTTGGTTGCCGAAACAGCAAATAGGGTTGTCATTTTTATTAACTATATATTTTGAGTAATTACTATGCAGCTAGATGTTAATAATGAAAATGTGACATACGTACATACATGCTTTGCAGTATAATTTTCCGTCCAGCTCAAAGATGCTGAGATACTTCACCTCCCAAGAGAGAGATTTCCTTTTGTTTTTTTGTTCAGGTTCATCTGGTCTCTGTCAGTTGAATCAATTTGCACATTCGTTTTTAATGTTAACTGAATGTTGCAAATGTGTTACTTGGTGACATCACCATGTTACGGAAAAAAGGCAGGACTTCAAGCAAGGCGTTTCAGGCAGTTCAGGAGCAGTGTTTCTGTGGGGGAGAGTAACTCCCCCTGGCGAGGACATTGGGCTTTGTAACTTTGCAGACCTTTTACATGCACAAAAACTATATAACCTTAAAGGAAAGGGGAAAAAGCACAAAAGCATAAAGTCCTCTTTAATTAAATGTATGGTCTTTAGTTGTATGCAGGCGTTACTCTTTTCATTGAGCCTGATATACTTCTGAAGTGGTTACACTGTGCAGCTTATTACTACCTGTGTAACGTGTCCACACCCCCTTAGACCATGTTGGAATCAAACAAGTGCTTCTATTCTCCATTTACAGTAAAGAGAATAACTCGACAGAGACTATGGGCTGTTAAAGCATTAGGCTGAATACCATAATTAAGGTTTCCACATCCTTAAATCCCTGTAATGGTAGGTAAAGCTACCCAGTCTTCACTACAGCCTTCATCTTCAGCGGCACATACCAGCATACAGCTGAGTAACAAGGGAGGGGTGGGAACAAAACCACAAACCTTCTACTCCCAGTCTCACCCCATGAACAAATAAAAACGAAGCCATCGGCAGATCTTCAGTGTGACACAATATCTCAGTGAGTTCTCACAACAGAAGAGCTTTTCCTTGGTGGAGTATCACTCACCACGTTGTTGGTCTTCTGCAGGCTGGGTTGGTAGCCCCCGGCTGGTACACAGTGGTCAGCATGTCCATTGCAAAGGCAACTGCCTTTGACAATAAAATCATAGATGGCATAGTGGTCTGTGGGGAGGACGGCGGCACCGGGATGTTTGGCCTGGCAGGGACACTGCTGGCGCTGCAGCAGATGGACTCTGAGGTTGGTGATCATGAGCTGATCCTGGGCAGCCGGTCCATACGGATCCACTGAGTGCCACGGCGACAACGCTCGATAGATCACCTGGAGATAAGAGTAGAGGAGAAATGTCTGTTATTCCATTTGTAAAAGCCTCTTTAACAAGTGAAAAAAACACTGACAGACCATGAACATAAATTATGTCAGTTTCTCTTTTTTCTTGCTCTGCCAAATAAGAAACAGGCATCAATCTGGTTCGCCTTTCATGTTCCTCAAATAGCTGCTATTCTAGGAAAGTCAGACTAGCTCCAATGTAAACGTGGACAAATGGTTCTTGTTCTCCCTCGTTAAGTTAAGTTGAATGTTGATCTTTCAGATAAATCCTCTCTGTCTGTTTATGAAAATGTGCACAGATATTAAAGAAAAAACCATAGGTCATTACTCTTCATCACATCAGGAATGAAAACTGGCAGACACACAATAAGAATTGTGTGTTTTATGGAATAAAATTGAAAGAAGGAAGCATGAGTGGATAAGTTCGAGACCCCAAAAATATAGAAATCTGGACAAACTATATCCTCAATACATTCTGTTTCATTTTTCAATTTTTCATTTTTTTGTAATTGTCTCTGTATCTGTTTGTACTTATGAGCATATGTACAATAAAGAAAGTATATATATTAAAAAAAAAAATGTCAACAAGTTTCACTGTATAATCATTGCACTTGACAAATAAGCTAATTCTGATTTGCAATAAGAAAAAGTTCACTTGTGGTGACCATATGTTTATACTTTAGCTCATTACTGCAAGCAGAGAGTTTAAAGTAAGTATATGATGTCTGTAGTGTTACTTTATTATTGAAACTCTACTTGTTGAGCAACTAATTATAAAGGGTGACAGGCTTACACAAGAGAGCTGACATCTACTGTAGCAACAAGACGCATACTTGTTCCAAATACACTGCAATTATGAGATCAGTCAAAGCCATATCTTCATTCAGAACCTCCCAGCGTGGTCCGAGGTTCCAGTGAGAGTCTCTCTGTGTGAATGAACGGCCTGCTCATGAATTAACCATCGCTGGTTATCTGGCTCAGACCTCCCTGATACAGCTGCTCCAAAACAATGCTTTGAGGGAACATCAGAGGTAACATTGATATTCTAGCTGTGCATGTCAAAGCAGTTTGCAGCTTTTGAAGGCTGACCTAACAAAAAAAAAGTCTCCCAGCCATCAGAGGAGGTCAGTTTACACAGCGACTGTTAGTTCAGTGTGTGATATCAGCTTATATAGAGCATCCTGGTGCCAATAAATGGACAACAACAGCAGCAGAGCAGAGTGTTACTGCTGTGAAGTTCTGTTTTGATGTGGTCACTCTCAGATCTGAGAAATAAAATCACAATCCAATATTGAAACTTTTTCTCTGAGCGACAGCAACCTCAAAGATCACTGATCGTAGTTATAATAGAGTTTTAATTTAGTGAAGATTAGGCTTGGGATGGATGGTCATTTGTCTCGACCAAAGTGATTCTTAGTCGACTAACACTCATATGATTTTGTCTGAGTTTCTCCACAAAGTATCACACAAAAGCACCACTTTAAATCTTGTGTTTACCAAAGATGTGATCATAAGTTTCTTGGAAATAAGTCATTCAGCATGAAAAAAGCATAAAAAATGACTAATCAACTAAAGAAATCTCAGTCGACTATAAGACCAAAACGACCGATTAGTTGGCTAAATGACTAAGAGGGGGCAGTCCTAGTGCTAATTCTATATTATTGTCCCCAAACTTTCTGTGGAATAATATTGTGACAATATGACCATATTTTGTTATCGGTTCTCCAAAAATCTGTAGTTTAAATTAAGTTTTTAGCAAATTTCGATTAAAAACTAAAATGAATATTAGCTGTCAGTGTTCTTGTTTTATAGATGTGAAGCCATAAACATTCATGCACACTTACAGCAATCTGGGGTTTAGTATCTTGCCCAAGGACACTTCAACATGTAGACTGCAGGGATCGAACCATCAACCTTCCGATTAGTGGCTCCTCAACCTCCAGAGGCATATAAAATGGTTGTGCCTAGTATTTTTGGTGCCCCTAAGTTCTCATGTGGCCCCAGCCTGATATTTGTATGATATCATGCTATGTATTTATTTTGCATTTGTTTTATGTTGTGGCGTCTGAAACTTTAATATATGTTTAAATGCTGCTGTCTTGGCCAGGTCTCTCTTGCAAAAGAGATTCTTAATCTCATTGAGTACTACCTGGTTAAATAAAGGTTAAAGGGACTATTTGTAACTTTTTACACGTATAAATCTACCGGGTTAGGATCCCATATGCATATGCACGCTCGCGTGCTCTGCTCCTCTGCCTGCTTGCCTTCATTCACACACCGTGCGCGTTCTCGCTGTCTCGCTCCACCTTTAGACGTGCATGCACGCTCACTACACACTGCAAAAGAGTTAGTTTAGCTCTGAAAATATCTAGTGGGCGTTTGTGCAGAAATAACTGCTGCAGCTCCTCCAGACCAACAGAGGTTTTCCGTGACGGGGCTCTGCAGCGAGAAACGTTATTGTCTCTGACCGGGTGCCGGTGTCTCCCAGCGGTCGCGGTCAGGAGGCGATAAAGTTTCTCTTCCTGCCTCAGCCCCGCTGCTTCAGCCTCTGGGGCTGAAGCAGCGGGGCTGAGGCAGGAAAAGCCAACTCTAGGATCAGCATTGATTCATGGAGAGACCTTCGTCTGGTCAGCTAACATTACTGTCAAGCAGGTGAAATGTAGTGATATTGTGGTTTTAGCTGACGTGTGTCGCCTCACTGTTAACAAGCAATTCTGATTCTTACAAACAGTCCCTTTAAATAAAATAAAATAAAAATATATAAATCTGTCTAGACCAGCTCCTCACCTCTCCTCTGGTACAAGGGAAAGCTCCTGAATACTTGGAGGTGCATGTTGCTCCACTCTCCCCGGCTGCTGACCCCTCAGCCGTACCAAACACCTCCTTACAGTCTCTGGCAAAGAGCCTGAGTGCTCTCCACGTGGTCCCGTGGTCCTGGGAGCGCTCCAACACCATGGCAGCCGGGCGTGGTGAGCGGAACACCAGGATGAGATGAGTGAGGAGGAACTCCGTCTCCAGGTCGAGCTGCAGCGTCTCCTCCTTCACCCCCTCTGCAGACTGCCACCAGGTGTCCGGGTATCGGAAAGAGGAGTCGCTCATGGCGGATGCAGGGTGCGCCTGGCTGGGGATGGCTGAGTTGCACTTGGTGCATTTTGCTACCGAGGAGCAGGACTCCTTCGTCCGCGAGGAAGCTGTCTCTCTGTAGACGCAGTAGGGCTCCGAGGAGTTGGAGCCGCAGACCGACTGGGTGCTCAGCACTCTGCCCTGCGCCAAATTACCCATGCGGGGGTTGCAGGCCCTCCTGGAGCAGCGGCTCTCCACGGCTGCTGGCAATCTTGATTTAGACATCTCTGGTAAGAAAGAGGTGCGTTAGTTTTTAGTATAAACCAGTGGCAGCTGGTGGAAATTTTTCTAGGTAGGGCTGTGCCACATCCAATCAATTTCAGCAAACATCCGGGTATGATTTAAAGGGAATATTGTAACTTTCAGAAATGCTTGTTAACAGCAACACTTGTGGCTGTTAAGTCAACGAAAGTCAGTGTCGGGCTCGCGCTTGCTCGCTCTAAATAGACATGAACGAGCATCGCTCAAAACAGTGAGGTGACACACGTCAGCTAAAACCACAATATCACTCTATATTTCACCTGCTTGGCAGTAATGTTAGCTGACCAGACGAAGGTCTCTCCATGAATCACTGCTGATCCTAGTGTTGGCTTTTCCTGTTTCAGCATCCGGGGCTGAAGCAGGAAAAGAAACGTTATCGTCTCCCGACTGCGCCCGCAGGGAGACACCGGCACCCGGTCAGAGACGATAACGTTTCTCGCTGCGGAGCCCCGTCACGGGAAACCTCTGTTGGTCTGGAGGAGCTGCAGCAGTTATTTCTGCACAAACGTCCACTGTACATTCACTAGATATTCTCAGAGCTAAACTAACTCTTCTGCAGTGTGTAGTGAGCGCGCATGCACGTCTAGAGGTGGAGCGAGAACGCGCACGGTGTGTTAGTGAAGGCAAGCAGGCAGAGGAGCTGAGACTCCGGCAACACGCGAGCGCGCATATGCAAGCGTGACTTGGTAGATTTATACTTGTAAAAAGTTACAAACAGTGCCTTTAATGCAAAAAAAAGTGAAGGTATCAAAAACACATTGCTACTTTGCAGTTAAATAATTAACAATTATTTTATTCCAACAGGAAGAGTAAATAATGCTTTTAAAAAACACAGCAGTATAAAATGTACTCAGTGGTGGAATGTAACTAAGTACTTTAATACAATTTTGAGGTACTTCTACTTTACTTGAGTATTTCCATGTTCTGCTACTTTATACTTCTACTCAACTACATCTCAGAGGGAAATATTAGACTTTGTACTCCACTACATTTATCTGACAACTTTAGTTACTTTACAGATTCAGATTATTAATACAAAATATAATCACATTACAATCAAATTACACATTACAATCAAATTATACATATTACTGGGTGCATTCCATATTTAAAACACAAATATTGACAATTTGTATAATTTTTATTATTATTATTATTGTTATTATTATTAGTAGTAGTAGCCCTCTATTGGCCGGCCGCCACTGTTTTTTAGTATAAACTGAGTTAAAGTGAGAGAAGAACTGCACCAACTGCCTTTCTTGAAATGTGTGCACATATAATGCTGTGGGGTCAACTGGATTTCCCAGGATAACACGCGCAAAGCTTGTTTTATTCATTCACATCTCCATGAAGTGCGTAAAAGTCTCAGAAACTCACCGGCTGCCAGAGGAGAAGATGCGCACACCTGGATGAACACCTGGATGAAGACGAGTAAAGTCCACAGTCTCATCCTGGAGGAGTTTGTTGTCTTCTACATAAAGTCACCTGTCCAATATAAAAGCGCCTTTAACAGCTTGATCCAACGATATTATCCAGTCGTTAATAATCCAACATGTTCCTCTATGATATAAACTCACAAAAAGTTCCAGAAATCAAGAAACTCAGCAGAGTTGATGGTGATCTCATGTCTGTCTGTCTGTCATGGTGTAGTGATGCCTGTCTGAGCGCTCATTATTATCCTGAGATTATTCCAGCCGACGCACTTCAGGGTTCAATCTGCTCTCTGTGGAGAGTTCATTGACATTTGTGAATATGAAGAGGTTAGCACCGCCCTCCTCTTCTCTTCTTGTCTTCTCACTAACCCCGCCCACACTGCTTCCTAACATCAGACGTTTCAAAAGGAGCAATATAAAAACTATGGAAGACTTGTTCACTCTGTTTTAAAGGGGATGGTTTCATTATGATTGTCAACATCTTTATATGTTTTCACCATTAATGAACAATCATCTAAGACCATTTTTATTAGCCTCAAACTAATAAATGCATATTTTTAGAGTAAAAAAAACTACTTTTGGGTTGCCAGGTTGTAAACCTGTCTGATGTATATACTCTTGCTTTATCTTTGTATTTAGCAAAAAAAGTATTAACATTTACAGCTTGACTGATTTTTGTAGTGGAAGAACCAGATGCAACGATTTATCGATTAGTTGTCAACTATTAAATTAAACAGCAACTATTTTGATAATCAGTTTGAGTAATTTTTTTAAGAAGAAAATCTAAATGATCTGATTCCAGCTTCTTAAATGTGATTATTTTCTGTTTACTTTACTCCTCCATGACAGTAAACTGGATATCTTTGAGTTGTGGACAAAACAAGACATTTGAGGACGTCATCTTGGGCTTTGGGAAACACGGATCTACATTTTTCACCATTTTCTGACATTTTATAGACCAAACATGATTAATCGAGAAAATATTTGTTAGTTGCAGCCGTATAGATATTTGATCTGAGAGCAGCGTTTTTCCTCTACATTCCTCAATAAGCACATATAATGAAAGCAGTTGGCTGTCATCAGAAGGGTAGGAAAAGCACTGGTCTAAAACAATATGTGAGACATTTAGATTGCCTCCACTAACCACCCAGGCACTTGAGCGCTGACCGACAGGCACGTCATTGTGTTGCATTCCTGCCACACATCAACACTTATTCCTAACTGCCAATCATTAACAACGCTTTACCTGCCTCGTCGTCAGACCTGGACCTGAAGGGGTCACGCAACTCGTGACCCCAATAATCATCCAGTTGCATGCCATTTTATAAAAGCTTTAACAGTGACGTCACCTTATTGAGTCATTTCAAAAAGAAATAATCATATGATACTACAGGTAGATTTGCCAGCGGCTAACATTATGTATCATATAGTCATTTGATACATGTAAAAGCAAAGACAGGACAAGCTGACGAGTGAAGATGAAAAGGGAACGGTGTCATTGAGCATATGCATCATACCTGTGAATACATGAGGTCAGGTGTTCTCAGAGTGAATATGACCTGTCATATGAATCATCCTCTCTCATATGTTAAAGGAGAAGAAGGGGGGTCGTGAGCATTCTCCGTCTCTTCCCTAAAGGCATCCCGGATCAGGACATTCCTTGAATACTGCTACTCTCGTCACAGTGACGGCCTCTTCTCTTTAAAGGGGGACATGGTTCACATCTGTGTGTTTTTAGATTTGCATGGGTTATTTTCGGTTGTCTCCAGATGATCCGCCGGGGCAAAGGGGTGATGCACCCTGAGCTGTTCTCTTTGTACATCACTTGCATGTTTTTCGATCCTTAAATCCCAAGAGGAGTCGCCGTGAAAAAAATGCTGCAGAGGAAGGATGTCTAATCTCGGCCAGTCTGTGGTGTATTCCCCTGGCAGGATGAAAGCTACATGACAGACAAATTCCTTTACTCTCTTTAACTCCAGCTGTTTGTTGTTTTTTCTCTGTTACACAACTTGAAATCTACTGAGCCAAATCATTAAAGGACATTTTGGGAAATATTCGTATTCTCTTTCTTGCTGAGAGTCACATGATTGGATGAGAGTGGTATCAATCTTCTCATCTAACTCTCAGCAAGTAAGAGAATAAGAATTTTCCCAGAATGTCCAACTCGGTGGGCAACTCTGGGGTCTGAAAAAGTGAAGTCAATCATGAAATGCTTTAAACCTGCATTATTTCTAATAGCCAGCAGGGGGCGACTCCTCTGGTTGCAAAAAGAAGTCTGATTGTATAGAAGTCTATGAGAAAATGACCCTACTTCTCACTTGATTTATTACCTCAGTAAACATTGTAAATATAAGTTTATGGTCTCAATCGCTAGTTTCAAGTCTTCTTCAATACAGCATGATATTCATTTAGTAAATTATGGTCCCATTTAGAGTCAAATAGACCATAAAGCAGGGTATGCTTTAGGGCGTGGCTACCATGTGATTGACAGGTCGCTACTAAAGCGTTGTCTGGTCTGGGTGTTGTCCGTGTTTTCGTTTTACAACTTTCACAGTGTGTTTTCAGTTCATGAAGGTTGATCATAACTTTTTTGGTCACCTAAAACTATCATATTCAGCATTCAGTTGTACTTAGCTCCACCCTCTCATGTTACTTCTGGTTGCAAAGAACCAAGATGGTGACGACCAAAGTGCTGAACTCGAGGCTTCAAAACGGCAGTTCACAAACCAATGGATAATTACGTCCACTTCTTACAGTCTATGATCCAACTATTCCATTAAAGGTACTGTGTGTAAGATATTATATTATTATATTATATAAATATTATATTCAATTTCTGATAATAGATCCCCTGAAAAGCTACACACTGTTCCTTTAAGAGAAAAAACTGTACTCTTATTCCATTAAAAAGCTCAAACTAGTAATTACCCCAGTTTTGTTGTATGATTATAAGAAGCTCATGTATCTATGTGGGAATACTACAGATACGTCCAGTTATGAATAATGTCAGGCATTAGAGCACAGTCAGAGGGGTTAGTTTAACAGCACATGAAATATTGGGATGAAATACTCTTCTCATGTTAAATCACCTCCCTGCCAGCTTCAGTCTGGTGCTGGACCTCCACAGCCGGTGGTGCTGCTGTGGCCTCGTCATCTAATGGCCCAATAAGATGATAGACGTGGGGCCGCTCCAGCGCCGCCGGCCTGCTTTATTTCCAGACTGTAAAAGGATATGGTTCCCTCCCCCTCTCATGCTGCCATGTCACCTAGTACCTTCAGCTCACTGAACCGTCTCAACCCTTGCAAGTAATCTGTCTACTCTGCTGTAAAAGCCAGACAAAAAGCCAGACATGCTCCAGGCAAGGAGGAGTAGGTGCTTTGCCCACAGGCTAAACACCTTCTGTCACTGGTTTCCTTGCTCCTCGCTTCCATCTTTATGACGTTTATCATTGCTATCTGTCTGCTTCTTCATAGCCATAACATTCCCTTCACCCACATTTTATCACATGGTTTGATCTGACATGACACAAAAATGAAGCAGGATCTGCGTTATGTAAATATTAGTCCTACAATGCAACTCTTCCCATGATGTAACTCGTTTGGCATTAACATTGTTTGTTATTCATATTATACAATGACAGTAGTAAGACTTTTGATACTACTTAGCACAGCAAAGGCCTCCACACACGTCCCCCCTAAACCCATCTCCATCCAGACACTTCTGGAAGTTTATACTCTATATTTTACGTCACCTTTTGACACATTGCACAGGAAAGACTCAACAGATGACTGAGCACAAGCCTGGTTTTTAAGAGCGGACACAGAAACAGGGGAACTGTGGGAGTTTCACCTTCATAAAACCCAGGCAGGCGGATGTGTCCCAGTTTTATTTTTTAGTGTTATGTGGGGGGCGGACGGAAAACCCATAGAGGGCTGAAGTGTACCTGTGTCATGTCATCTGCCACATGGTATGATTAATAAAAAAAAAATACAATGAACAGCAGGAGAGGAAACAGTGAAACGTTTTAAGATCGTACAAACCCCAGGAGTGAGTTCTTCTTTTGTGTATCTGACAGGTGAGAGCTGGAAAAGCAGACTAGCAGCCAAACAGGCGGAAATTACTATTGATCCCTTTTGCATAATAAATACTCAATGTGAACATTTTAAAGGGCCAGTGTGTAACATTTAGGGGGATCTATTGGCAGAAATGGAATATAATATTTAGAACTATGTTTTCTTTAGTGTATAATCATCTGAAAATAAGAATCGTTGTGTTTTCGTTGTGTTTTTTCCCAGAACGGCAAAAACAAACACTGGCTCCGGATAGGGCCATTTACGTCTTTACGTCTTTACGTCTTTGCGTCGGTCACTGTAGTTCTCCTAGACGTTTGGCACACGAGTGAAGTTTCAGTTGGTTGCAATCTGCAACCTCACCGCTAGATGCAGCCAAATCCTACACTCTGCACATTTAAAGGTTTGTCTAGTACAATAACATTGGAAAATAACCAAATGCAATGTTCCCCTTCATTTCACCTTTCACTCGACATGGGGTTGGAATATTAAACATGAATTCTTCTTGCTATCGCTTGTATCATCATTCATACTATTGTTGGAGATCCCCATGTCATACATCAGCAATAATGTAGCTTTACAAATAATTGTTGTTGGGATTTTTTATGTCAAAATGTTGTATTCTGTGAGGATGTAGTTAAATCCACTATAGTGGACAATAAAGTTGTATAAAATTCCTAAAGTGGAAGCTCACAGTCTCACAGCCTGAAAAAGTGATGCTCCCGGAAAACACATATAAATTATATATTAGTTCAGGAAAAGACTGTTTTTCAATCTCACAAAAGCAGTTTTTCTAAAAGAATACACGTTTTCCTTCAAGACTTTATATTAGATACATTCCTACATTCAACACTAAATACTTGGTACACACAATTACATGTTATAATTACATGTTTTAAAACATCTAGAATGTAAAACGTGTTTATTTTATTGTATTTGTTCTCCCTTACTGGTGTTGTCCTTTTTATTTTATTATATTTCCATGTATAAGATTTGATTGTACCCTACCTGGGTACACCGTTTAACACTTTTGTTAAGAACTTTCTTTTTATTTCTTTTTTATTGTTTTTTCTAAAACAAAAAGACAACAACGACATTGAAATTTGTTTACTAAAGAAAGAAAAACATAAGGAAAAGAAAAAAGAAATGATATATATAAAACAAAAATGGTTGTAAAATAAATTTGTATCCATAAACCAAACTAAATTATTACAAACAAACATGGTTAAAGCTGTAGGCAATGAAGACTCATAATAGTAAGGGTACATAAGTCTAACTGGTAATGATTCTTACATCCCACAGAAAGGGAGTAAAGAACAATTTGGACAGTTTAAGAAGCAGTGAGCAGCTGGATGTCCTCCCTAATGTAAACCAGAAAACGGTTCCATAGGAAAAAGACATGCTTACTTGCTATTTGGGAGATTTTCAAATATGATATTAGTTGCAGCTCAATTGACATTCACTGGCGCACGCATAGTTCTGTCATTTCCTGTCAGCACAAAATGTAGTAAATAAATCTATTGTACCCTAACCTCCAAAACAGTGCACTATAAAAGGTACTACTTAGCAAGTGTATACTTTATAGCTTTGGCATGCAGTGTGGAAGTGGGACACGGAGAGATGTGGTTGGCACAATGTCAGAGTGTTATGAGTGTTTTGATCTCCATTGTGCAGGGCTCATTAGGAAATGCCCATGTAAGTCAGCCCAAAGAGACTGTTTTCCATTGTATATGGTGCATAGCAAAACACTACAAATACCCTCATGGGTCACATGGGATGGCCCCTGAGGATGTGACATACATGGTGACCTTGGAAAGCATATTGAAGACCGCTGGCAGTTGTTAAAGGGACTGTTTGTAACTTCTTACACGTATAAATCAATCCGGGTCGGTGTCCGCGTGTGGCTATGCTGTTTTTCCAACAAAAACTACATGGAAGCACCAAAAACGCAAAGTTATATCTAGTGAAGCCCGTCTTGCAAAACAGTGTTGGCCGCAGTCGCGAAATAACTGCTGCAGCTACTCCAGACCAACAGAGGTTTCCTGTGTCTTGTGAAGTGAAGGGGCTCCGCAACGAGTTACGTTATCGTCTCCAACCAAAACTCTTGTGTGTCCCCTGTTCCCTCCGGCCGCGGTCGGGAAGCTGAAGCAGGAAAAGCCAACACTAGGATCAGCATTGATTGTATTGTGGTTTTAGCTGACATGTGTCGCCTCACTGTTTTGACCGATGCTCGCTCACATTCAGGTAGCGCGTGCACACAGGCGAGCGCAACAGGACACTGACTTTCGTTGACTTAGTGGCCACAGGTGTCGCTGTTATAACCAATTTCTGATTCTTACAAACAGTCCCTTTCATCATGAGGATGCCTTTGGGCTGCTCCGTGCTAAAACTTCACCTTTTCCACCTAAAATTCCACCTACTCTTCCATTTAGTTGTCCTATTTACTGCTTTTAAACACACTTCAATGAGGAAAAAAAGTCATAAAACATCTGAAAGTTGCAGCTAGATTGAGGATAAGCATGATGAGTGTGTTGTGAAGCCGTCTATTAGTTGGTTATGATTGATGGTAACAGGTCTTGAAGATTTTACCTCAGGCGGGTGAGGTTAAGTAGCTCCTCGTGGATTCTCCGCTGAGAGGCTGAAAGGATGATAATCTCAGAAAGAGATGGATGAGATTTGAGCCTGCCTGTATTATGCGAGGAATGTCTGCTGCCTCACCAGTGTGACCCTGCTTTAGCCTCCATGTCTGTCACATTGTTGTTGTAATGTATATGTTGAAGCAGCAACACATGTAACACATTGCCTTTCTGTGTAACAGGTCAGGACAACATGAATATATCTTCCTTTTAGGTGAGTGGACGTGTACAGAGAGAGCAGTCTGACAGCAGGCATTGCTATTTATCATTACATGCCTTTAATAAATCTTGCTGAAAGCATTTATTGTCGTATATAATAAACAGTAATATGAATCTTTTAGGACGCACTGAGCAGTAATTTACATTACGGTTGGAGACATGTAACCATGGTAGCCCGTGCCAACCTCATTTGACCAAAATGACGGTTTGTTAGAATCAAAGTCTGAATTAAATCAAAATATATATTACACCTAGCAAAGTGAAATATAATACTTATAGAGGCGCTATTGATGTTACAGAGATTTTCTAACATCTGTTATGAACGTTGTCGTCATTACTGCATTGCATTTTGGGATATTTATGCCGCCGTAGTGCCCAGCGTTGCATTCTGTAACATTTCACCAGAAATAGTATGCAATTCATATACTATTGGTTTCATACTAATGTTTCGGACATACTTAAAAAATCTCACATACTGTTTAAGCGTACTAAATAGCATGTTAGTATGGGATTGCGGACGTAACCTAAATATTGTAGATTTGTGACATCACAAAGTTACAGTAATCCTTAAAGCTTGTTTTTTAAATCAAACGCACAGTTTCTGTGATATGAGCTGTGTGTTTCTCCATGGATTGAGCTTTTCGATACTTTCACAGTAATTATATAGCACTTAAAACTGCTTTATACTAAAAAAGACATGAAAATCTCACTTTTTACAATATGGGACCTCTCAAATAAATGTCCTGAAGTAAAAAGCACAATATTTCCCTCTGAAATATAGTGGAGTAGAAAGTAACATAAAGTAGAAATACTCACATAAAGTAAAGAACTATACCTGTACTGTCAGAAGACACTGATGTTTTCCAGCGCTGGTGTTTTTCTGTCACTGATACCAATATCTGGGTTTAGTGACCCTGGCTAAAGGCTGATTCTGCAGGTGGCATATCCCTTGCTTGGCTTTGGCGTGTAATAATGTGTGGAATTGCTGTTTGAAATTGAATTTCCCCTTGAAGGATTAATAAAGTATACTTTCTTACTTTCTTATTGTGTCAGAGAATCATGGCCAAACTAACAGCAATCACATACAGACGTTGGAGGCTGATCTGTCATTGTGACAAAAACACAAGAGGATTGTGATACAACACCTGAAAAATCCTCATTACATGCATTTATCTGGTAAACCTGTCCTGATACTCAAACCACTGGCAAGGTCCTGAAATGAAGCACACGCTATAAATTTAAAAAACCAAGCGAACTTCAAAACAGGAAATGATTTGCCCTGACCCAAAATTTTATTTTTCTCAAGGAAGTAATTATATAGCATATACTGTGTGATTTTATTTATCCCATTTTAACACTTTTAATCACACTTTTTGTGTAAATTTGTAACGCTGTATTATGATTGTTTTCCCCTTTATGTGGACCACCTTGAGCTTTTTGTTGTATTTTAAAGTGTGCTGTATAAATTAAATTAATTACTGTTATGATTATTATTATTATTATTATTATTATGATTATTATTATTATTATTATTATTATTATTATATAGTAGGTGTGTTGATTCAAGGAGAAAATGGTGTGATATTGCCACCTAGTGGTTAAAGTTGGATTTAGCTTGAAAGAAGGAACAATGCAGTAATTTGGTCAATAGAAATGACATTCATAAATATAAATTGTTGCGGTTTTAGACAAATCAAAGAAATACAAGTCATCCTCAAGCTCCTTAATGCTCATCCAACAGACAAAATATAAATTAAATAAAAAATATAAGCCTGTTTTCTAGAAATGTCTTGTTTTAATCACTAGAACAAGACACATGGGATGTATACATTAGCATAATTTGTAGGCAAACATGCATCTTTCTACAGAGATCTTCTGCTCCTGTCTATCAAAGGAGTTTGTTCTGTTAAATTTGTTCAGAGCAAAAACATAGTAGCTGTCAATACATCAGTGTTTAGAAGATACACTGACCCCAGGACCAGCAGGAAGAAAGGAAAAGAGTGCAACCCCATCCCTGATTATACAGCTCAGGTGCAGCTTGAGGAAACCACCAATCCTCAACTTCTCCAGAGAGCAATCAGTGCAAGACCTGTTACACACCTGACTGTGTCTGTGTACAAGGCAACAAAGGTAATGTTGCTTATTTATTAGTTTTCACACCTTTAGTAGTATTGTTAGTTTGTTGTAATTAGGATCGGTCGTGGGTTAGCGGTAATGCACCAATTAGCTGGATGTCAACTGCCTGCTGCTCTACTTTGTGACCGCACTCTCGTCACGTATGCTGTTTAGATGTTAGCTATGCCAAGAGGCTAACTATCAGGATTATTCAATAAAATAATAGCATCATATTTCGGTCAGCTTTTTATACGGATGTGTGAAAGATGGTTGTCAGCGTCCCTTCGATAGCTCAGTTGGTAGAGCGGAGGACTGTAGTGGTATCAAGCTGAAATCCTTAGGTCGCTGGTTCGAATCCGGCTCGAAGGAGACAAGTTTTTTGTTTTTCTCTCTCACAATTTTTACCGTAAACCTATAAAGCCAGCTCTATAGCGCCATCTAATCGTCACCATTTGTATACTGTTTGCCCCGCTAGCAAACATTTCTGCCTCGTGTTAGCTGGCTAGAAAGTGAGTAGACTACCCATACATTTTTTTTTTTTTTTTTTACTTGTGTATATTCTTTTCCTTATTTTTTTTTTCGATATAATATGTTTTTCCTGTATCTATACTGGCTTATTTTATATTAATATTAGGTTTAAGTGTCTTTGTACCGAGGATGTTATTATTAGTGACGTTTGTGAATGTTTGTTCTGTTGTTTCAAAATGAACAAAAAAACAATAAATATAATATTGAAAAAAATAAATAAAAAGTACTTAAAAATCATTGTAACCTTTGCAAACTAGCTACAACTTTATATTGGATTATTGGTTTGCTCAGATTAGATGGATGAATGGATGTTTTGAAACAATCGCAGGCTTGCCATGCCATTTAAGAACATTTAGATTAAAACACTTCTAACATGGGCCTGAACTGTAAGAAATAATGGTGGCAATGTTTTTATTCTGTTGTTACCCCTTTTAAAAGACTCCTCTCTGCTTAATCAGGAAGTACTGAATTTAAACCTGTATGATTGTGGTTTGTGTAGCACATTTTTGCCTTCATTCAATGATGAGTAAAGTCAAATCTGTGCAGAAAACTTAATTCAGTTTAGTTTGAGGGTATGTTTTGGAAAAAAAGTGAGATTGCAACGACACATATGAAAGCTAAGCACACAATGACAAAGTCTTTACTGTAAGACTGGACTATTTATGTGCACAACAGACTTCTGCCCCCTTGTGCTACTATCTGTGATGAGTTGTTTGTGTAACCTTTGAATTTGTTGACCAATGCTGCCTTTGCTGTTTTGTGACATATGCCACTTTATCTTCCTCAGAGGCCTGTACTACGAAGCAGGATTTGCGGTTATCAAGGTATCTTCAGGGTTAACTCTGGGTTTTCCGTACTACGAAGCTGGTTCACTTCTTACCGGGGTAGATCACCATGGTAATTTATGCTGAACGGCTAACCTGCTCCGGAGCATGTTATGTTCCTGATCAGAGATCAACTCCTATGAAAGCACCTCCTACTGACCCATCAGAGCTCAGTGCGGTGATTGTATGATAATATCACACACATGTGAAGAAGTTTAAGTCATAATCCAGACTAAAACAACACAATTTAAAATGACAAATGCAAGAAGGATAGTTTGATTTATGTTGTAGGTGTTTAACTCTTTGAATTATATTTTTATATTTATTTATTTTTACTTCCTCTTGAGTCCGTTTCACACCGTCACAGAGGGGGGAAGCAGGTGAAAGGATTTTTAAGTAGTCATTCATCTATTATGCTATTTATATTTAGACGATTATATCTGACTTTTGAGTATTCCGTTAAATTAATAAATCTGTTAATTTACGCATTCACACATCCGGAGTTTTTTCTTTTACCAGCTGTTCTTCCTGCATTTGGCCGCTTCAACTGTGTTACTTTTAGCCTGGATTAAGTGTTTAATTTCTTCGTATTTGTCTACTATAGTTTACTCTTTGTTAAATGTGCCCATCAGCCTGTCTGTCAGTAGACTTGTTCATGTCTGTGATTGGTCAGATGCTGCAAACACCTCCTCGTTCATGTGAACGCGCTCATATCCAGACTGAGAAACCCTGGGTTGATTTACCGAGTTGATAACCAGTTTCGTAGTACAGTTTAGCGAGATCTCGTTTGTTAGGTTAAGTGAAGCCAGATAACGAGAACATACCCTGGGTACGTTGAACTCGCTTCGTAGTACAAGCCTCAGGTATTTCATCACAGCACCTCAGGGTGGCAGTGTGGGCATCTCAGCCTGGACAGGTAGGTGCTGTTTAACTGGACTAGGAAGCTTCTGTTAAACTTACTTCCTACGGTTCAGCACACAGAGAACAAAAACATGTAAATATATAACCCAAGAACACATTGTGTATGTGACTTAGATACTCGACTGAAAGATGATTAAATATCTTTTGGTTAAGAAAACCAGATGACGTCCTTGTGAGGCTGATATTCATTGTTTGGATTTTTTTGATGGGTTGCTAATGCTCACTTAGATAAAGATTTATATTATTACTAGCTGTGCTCTTGATTCCTATATTACAGGGTTTTGTTTACATTCTACTTTTAACTATTTTTTATAGGTTTTCTGTAAATTAAAGCTCAATAAAGTATTTCTGGTTCTTATTCTGACATTACCCAGTGGTGGAAGAAGTAAGTACTCATATATGTTACTTAAGTAAAAGTAGCAATACCACTCAAAACATACTAAAAGTATTAAAGTAATACTTGTTTGGGAGAATGGTCATTTTCAGAGTGTTATGTTATTATATTAGGGCTACAGCTAATGATTTATTTTCATTGTCGATTAATCTGATAATTTTCTTGATTAATCGATTAGTTGTTTGGTCTATAAAATGTCAGAAAATGGGGAAAAATGTAAATCAGTCTTTCCCAAAGCCCAAGATGACGTCCTCAAATGTCTAGATTTGTCCACAACTCAAAGATATTCAGTTTACTGTCATAGAGGAGTAAAGAAACCAGAAAATATTCACATTCAAGAAGCTGGATTCAGAGAATTTTAACTGTTTTTTTCTTAAAAAAATACTCAAACCGATTAATCGATTATCAAAATACTTGGCGATTAATTTTAATAGTTGACAACTAATCAATGAATCATTGCAGCTCCAATATAGATCATGTTATTGCATCATCTTATGCTTTTAAAGATATATTACAGCTGCAGATGGAGCACATTTGAACTTCTTTATATACTGTTGGATAGTTTAATCTATAGCACAGTATCAATTTTATATCTTGACCACCAGTTGTTTGTAAAATCTGAATCTGCAAAGTAACTAGTAATTCCAGCTGTCAGATAAATGTAGTGGAGTAGAAGTATAAAGTAGTAAAAAAATTTGAAATACTCAAGTACCTCAAAATTATACTTAAGTACTTGAGTAAATGTACTTAGGTAATATCGGTGGTGGAACAGTTATAGGAGATAGATCACTCCTGCTATTGCAGACACTACTATCAGTACTTCTACTACTAACAGTAACCTTAACAGACTGTAATAACAAACCAGAAATAAGTATCAATAAGCAATATGCTTTCTGTCAACCACAAACATGCCCTAAATGTATAATCATATTAATAGGAATAGTAAGCAGAAAGCAGAAACTTTTATTGTTGTATTCTCTAATGGAAATATACAGATAACATTCATTTAAGATTTCATATAATTACTACAGAAAACAATATTTAATCATAGTAATATTTGTGCTACATCATTAATTGATATGAAAATGGTACAATGGCTGAGGTAGTCATGTGGCAATAAAAACTAAATTAGGCACATTTTAAAGGGACAACAAAAGTGTAGATAAATACAACTCTAGTGCACAGCGGTGCAGGGCAAGCTATACGCCCAATAATTACTAGAGAAATACCCAATTATTAAGTTACCAAGATATCCTCAATGATTAAAAATGACAGAAATCAAAGTGTGAATTCAGTCTACGAGGGTCAAAACATCTTCCAATCAATCTTTGATCTTCAATCAAACATTTTAGGTGGTTTTCATTCAAATCCACACAAGTCTCAATAAATTATGCTTTTAATTATAGTTATTGCAAAGTAACAAAATGGTTTTCACTCATGACGGCAACGCTTCCTCGGAGATGCTGGAGCCTCCAGAGAGAAGGCGGTAGGAGAGATGGGACGGGACTCAGGGATGACCTCAGTCTGATACTTGTCGATGTAAGGTTTGGCCACGTTCCACACCTGAGTTAAAAATATAAACACGTTACTTAAAAAAATCACCATTTTTGTCTTTAATTTCCATCCCTGTGGAGCTTAAATGTAGATATACAGTAGATTGGACACATTTAACAGCCACAGTAAGAATGAGCATTACTTCCTCCGTAAGTGTTATCACTTGCCTTCTGGTCAAGTAGAAGACGGTGAACGGCTTCAATGTCTGGAGACATGAATCTGTCTTTAATCCACGGTCTGTTAATGGCAGAATGGTTGAGAGTCAGAAGTTGAACAGTGGATAAATATTAACTTTCCTGTACATCATTTCAGTGGACTGAAAGTTGTGTACCTTGTGTACCACATCTGTTTGACTTACTTGACCAAACTGCGCACAAGTTCATAGACCTTCTCCAGCGGAGTGGTGGTTTTAAGTGGGCGGAGGAACTCAATGCCCTGACAGGCTGCCAACAGCTCTATAGCAAGAACTGATCACAAGAAACAGACGTTAGATCTGACAAAATGCATAATCACTTTTTGAGTTTTAAAAATGTCTTATTTAGGTTAGTCCTCTTTTTAGTGTTATTTATTTCAGTCACAAAATTAAAACATTACATAACATCTGATGTCACTACTTTTGGCGTGTTAAATGACAATCCAGTGTTTGCAGTAAGGTAACAGTGCGTCTAGTCAGCACTGCATACTGAACACATTAGAGTGGATTATATAACATGATTCAAATATGAATCAATATTCTGTTACTGTAATGCCTATTTCTCACCTCAAATGTTTTCAGAATCATCTCGTAGCATACTGTTTAGCTGTAAAATGAGAAAGTTTGCTCCGGCTGGTGGGCGGTGCTTCATATTTCCTCAAGAGATCTCAACAACTCTTGTCATTTTACAGCTAAACAGTACACTACAAGATGTTTCTGAAAACATTTGAGGTGAGAAATAGGCATTACAGTAACAGAATACTGATTCATATTTGATTAGCGCTGCCTTGTTTGACCGTTTGATCGGAGTTCATGAGTGATTTACAGCTGCTCAGAGATGGCAGGCTCCAGCTCGGCTCTGATTGGTTGTTTTCCTCCAGTCTGTGAAATCTTGCAGATGCCATTAGGAGCACTGGAGGACACCGGAGATTTTTTTCAGTTTACCCGTCTCATGCACTACTGTCAGGATACAGTATAATGACTGTTTTATAAAAATAACTTTTTTTAATTATATTTGCTTCAATTCTACCCACTGCAGCTTTCAGGAGAGATTTGTGGAGCCCAATGAAGATGCTTCAGTTCATCCAATCTTTGAATTAGTTTAGCAACGTGTCGATTGTAATCCTATCATTTTAAAAATCATAAGAGTATCATGTAAACTAGATATTATATGTCCATATAGAGCAGCCACTGGACTCAACTCACAGTACTCCTCCAATACCATTAAAGATCCACTACCATTTTTAATAGTTAGAATAAGCTGTTGATTTTAGCTTTTCAGTCTATTCCAACACGTATTTTTCCACAAAAAAATAAGTGATTGATTTAGTTGTTGTTGTTTTTTTACCTATAGTTTAATAGTCAACCCCTATATCCATTCAATATCACAGTCCTTTGCGATGCATTTATCAAGCAAGTTAACATTGTGATGACGATAAAACTATATATTGTGCAGTCCTACACTGTATACGCTGCTGCTTGTTGCTTGCGAAGCTTACTTAAAGTTAAGTGGTTATTGGATCTTTTTAAAAAGTGCTGATCATTGAACTGTATACAACTGAACTATATCGCAGCTTGTTTAACTGATTTTATCGCTTTAAAGTTAGCCATTTTTCCATTGGTGTTTCAGTCATTTTGGCCTTTTGACTGGTTCATTTATTTGATGCAGTTGATTTGAAGTCCAGAGTACCTACATTAGATTTATTTGTATTTTGTTAGTGTAATTACTGCATCTCTGTGTTTAACAATTTTATGCCCATATCTACGCCTCACAATTACTGTAATAGGATGTTTTTAAAATATTAATAGGAGCAATAATCCAATCATTCCTGGATTTTAAAAAAAGGCTTACCTTGCTCCACATGCTCCACGACCCTCAGGGCCTTCCTGGCAGCCCAGCCTCCCATGGACACATGGTCCTCTGTGGCAGCACTGGTGGACAAGGAGTCCACAGACGATGGATGACACAAAACTTTATTCTCTGAAACTAGACAGTACAAAAAGGAAGATTAGAGTTAAAATTCATGCTAAAACATTGAGTACTAAGGGGCATAAATACAGATAAATATGATAAAATGCCACACCATATATATATTGGTGTTATTCTACCTGAAATTCATCATTCAATATTAAAACCAATTTAATTTTACTGACAAAAATCTATTTTATTCAACATAAAGTAGCATATAATTAACTTTACTGTTGTTAATATTACATTTTATTTAATTTTTTTGCACACTAACCCAAGGCAGCAGCGGTGCAATGAGCAATCATGAAGCCTGAATTGAGTCCTCCCTCGTTGACGAGGAAGGCCGGCAGCTCGCTCAGAGACGGGTTACACAACCTTTCAATCCTCCTCTCACTGATGGAGGCCAACTCATGGACTGCAATGGCTAAAAAGTCCATAGCCTAAAAGAAAGGAAAGGGCAATGAAAAACAGGACGAAAAAATAGAAATACCCAAAAAATGTTTCACAAACATGCATACCTTAGCTGGGTATTCGCCATGGAAATTCCCCCCTGAAATGGTCTCACCTCTTTCTGCAAATACCATCTTGTATGGCCGTTAAGAAAAATAAATCACCTCTGATTTACAATAAAATCCAGTACATAATTTGTGGCAGAACCTAGAATTTGTGGTTGAACCAATTTACAGTTTTGAGAGACAAAAGTGGCACATCTAGATTCACATAATGGATTAGTTTTCTGGTCTTTATGCCGGGGAAGGATACAGGATTGTCAGTGGCGCTGTTGATTTCTGTATTGATGATGTTCTGGACAAATTTTATTGTGTCAACGGTGATTCCATGAACCTGTGTACAGAAATGAAAAGGCATGCTCAGAAACCGTTGAACAACATTTTAAGCACAGTCCTACTCCCAATTCAAAAAATCTGAATGCTCTGCTTCAGGACTATCATTCATTGAATCTACCACGAGAGAATCCACCACAGAGTTTTTCCCAAATTGAAAGTGTAAGGATCGAGGGTGTACAAACTGTTCAGTCCTGAGGGAGAAACTTATGATTTTGGGATGTATAAATAAACTTGACTTGAGGTTACCTGAGGACAGCATCGCATGGTGTAGGCATCCTGGACTCTATCACAGAACCGGTGGCTCTCTGGAAAAACATGCCAACACCAGATGACACACATTAAGTACTACGTGCTTAACAGGGAAATGCGTGCATAATATTACCAAAAGCTATACTTTTATTAATCCGTCTGGGGAGATACGCCCTTTGCATTTGAACCATTCTAACTATTTATGAGCTGTGGAGCAGCTGTGCAGCCGCAGTGCTCCAGCTCTCAAACCAGTGGTAGAAATATTCCTTACAGATGTTTGTGTTTTGGTTGGGAGGAAGCCCCCACAAACATGTGACATGCAAACTCCACTCATTGTGGCCCTCATTTGACATTTGAACACAGGACACACTTCTTGCTGTGAGGACACAGTGCTGCCCAGATGTTAAGTGTATTACAATAACTTATTATATAATTTTGTGCTACTTGTCTGTTTTAGAATATGTCTTCTGACCTGCAATCTCGGATGGATGGTGATCAGAGTCCAGCAGCGAGCGGAAGCGTAGGGCCACCTCGATCTGTCCGGGGTGGGGCCGCAGCCTATGAATGTCTGCAGGAAGACACCAGAAAATGAAGGATGGAACGGATACAGAATCTTCAAGTTTGCGGTAAATATTTCAATCTATTTTTGTGATTTTTGTTCACCACCACGACTGCTGCTGCTCACCACTGTCAAAGGCCTTGGTGGTTCCCTTTAGCACCTCCAGGGTCAAAGCAGCAATGATGTCTGCCTGGCGAGCAATCGCCTGGGCTCGCTCCACGGCCTCAGCCCCCAGAGAGGTGATCATCTGGGTCCCGTTGATCAGAGCAAGACCCTGTTAGGGAAAGACAGAATGAGATGGACATATTTTCCACTTTAAAGGACCAATATGTAGCACTGACAACTATCGTTTAAAATGGGTAGCGCAGTCCAAATTCAAAACATTGGAGCCATGGCCCGTACGCTCCTCTCTGGTGTGACTGATAGCAGTTAGCGTGTGTTAGCGTAACGGCGTTGGCCTCTGGCCACCAGCAGGAGTCGGAATCACTTCACCAGCTGTGTGTTTCAAATACTCGCTCCCTTGATAACTGAGCTGCACACGGATCACACAGAGATGTGCCGAGGCTTTTCAGGTTTGGTAGAATCTAACGTTAACATTATCTCTGTTGTTAGCTTGCTTTCATGGCTGCAGAAGGCTGTTTGTGTGCCAATTAGTTTCATATGTGGCAGCGGGGTGTCGAAATGTGCCGTGGACAGGATCACACCGGCCAAAACAAAAACAGACGTTCTGGACCGGAATGGAAATTTCAAAGGAGAACATACTGGCTGTAACGTTGTTGTCGGAGAAGCCAGTATTTCAATTTTCCATGTTTCCTTAACCTCTGATTAAAAAAAGCTGTGGGGTATGCACATCCGAAAGGTTTTTACAGGTGCTGGATCAACACAAGGCAAGAAAACGGGATCCGCCCACTACATTGGTAGCTCCCAGCAATTTTAATAAAGCAATATCATGGTGATTTTATGATTTATTGCAGTAGACATATTGGTCCTTTGAAGAGCCACTAGGAGAATACAATGTAGTATGCACTATATTTGTTGTATATTTGTTGTTTGTATAATTGTAAATATGATCACTTATTGTTCTTCTAAATTCTGTCCTTGAGGAGAAAGCACAATGTATTGCCAGTGAACCCTGGGTCGGGTCTTTAGTGCAGGCAAATCAAATATGAGAGAGCATGGTTGGTTTTAAACATTACCTCTTTAGGCTTTAGTGATATTGGCTTCAGTCCATGGGCCTCCAGGACCTGGCCACAGATGAAAGGAGAAAAAACATGTAAAAGGTCAAGGGTCATCAAAAAGCAAACATGTTTTCCTACTGGACCTTGCAACCTGTCACTGTTACAAGCAAAAGGCACATTCCTCCAGCATTATGCAAGTTATTGTTGTACAACCACGGAATAGTAATTATGACAGGATCTTACATATTTGGCATCTGCCCATCCGCTCTTGGGAGACCACATTTTACCCTCTCCCATCAGCCCCAGGGCCAGGTGAGAAAGGGGTGCCAGGTCTCCACTAGCGCCCACTGTTCCCTTCTCTGGGACGAAGGAGAGGCAAGAAGCTGCAGAGGCAGAGTGGGTTAGAGATTATTAATCATACGACAGTCAGCTTCCCAAATACTGATCCCTAAAGGAAGTTATCAGCCATCCACTGCAGCTGATATGTCAGGTCAGATAAGGTAAAGTGCGGCCGGTGGCTGACCGTTGAAGGCTTGGATCATGGCATGAAGCGTTTCCGGAGAAATTCCACTGTGCCCTTTGGCCAGAACATTGATCCTCAGAGCGAGCAGCATGCGGGTCCTTTCTGGGCTAAGTGGGTTCCCAACACCTACACACCATAGCATAACATTAATGGCAAAACCTAGCAATGAATATCTTGAAATTTTAAATTCTAGACTAAAAATTGATCTTTACAGAGAGCTTTATTACCTGCGGAGTGTGACCGCACCAAGTTCTCCTGCAGCTCCCTACGGGACAAGCACAAATCAGCACATAAAAACAGCTCATTGTCCAACAGAAGATCTAACTCTGACAAAGAAAACGGACGGTAAAATATTGTCTTTACTTGAGCTTGCTGACAGGAATGACTGTTCGGGCAAATTTGCCAAAACCTGTTGTGATTCCATAGACAACTGGAGGAACACAGAGAGATACAGAGAACTCAATATATGGGATCATTGATGAAATACTGCATTTTTGCAGTAGCTGGATAACCGTAAGATCAATGCATTTAAGGTCTTTGTCCTACCTTTGTTTTCTTTGACGATGGTGTCCAAAAGCTCTCTGGATTGCACAACTTTTTTTTCTGCCTCCATAGTCAGCTGAAAAAGTGAGTAAAGGTAATGATTACGATAAGTCAAAGATTACACTGTCCAGCCGTGACAACAAATACAATTTGTTGATCATTACCTTTATCTTGTAGAGTCCCCTTCCTAAGTTGACCAGATCTGTCGATGACAGGCTGTTGCCATCCAAGGCAATAAACTGCACAAGGAGAGCCGTGTTACACAGAAGTAGTCGGTAAAATAGGTTTTAAATTTTAATAGAGAATGGGTAAAATAAACACTTACCTCTCTGGGTTCTTTGTATGCTGCTGTGCTATTTTACATAGTTTAATTAAGGATAACATTCAGCCAAATAAAACGTTGCCCTATACTGTTATTTTATTACAGAAGTGATAATTACAAAATGTTTTTTATTAAATATATGACTGAGATTTATTTTATTCTTTCAGTCAGTGTTACCCACAATTGAAAACAATGTACATGCATAAACAAAATTAAAAACTAATTCAATAAATTGGATTTAGTACCTAGTAACTATAGTACCCAAGTACCCACAATAATTAATATGGCACACATGTTTAAGGATACAGATGAGAAACTCCAGGCTCATACGGGATAAAGTCAGGAGACATGGTGTCGCCTTCAATAGCTGTAAGAACAGGATAATAATAATAATACACATTGTACACATTTCCTCTTATTGGTAGATAATGTAACTTTATTAAATGTCTTGTATCGTTGGCACATAACTAAACATGCACAGTTACTAGTGGCAAAAACTGGACCCCAAACTGCAATGCCTATACATTTCTTATATTTTATATATGCATACAGTCACTTTTTATATGCATACAGTCACTTTTTTATATATAGTCACCTATTTATATGCATACAGTCACTTTTTTATATGCCTCACTTTTTTATATGCATAGTCACTTTTTTTTATATATATATAGTCACTTTTTATATGCATAGTCACTTTTTTATATGCATAGTCACTTTTTATATGCATAGTCACTTTTTATATGCATAGTCACTTTTTTATATGCATAGTCACTTTTTATATGCATAGTCACTTTTTATATGCATAGTCACTTTTTATATGCATAGTCACTTTTTATATGCATACAGTCACTTTTTTATATGCATAGTCACTTTTTATATGCATAGTCACTTTTTATATGTATACAGTCACTTTTTATATGCATACAGTCACTTTTATATATGCATACAGTCACTTACCCAGCTCGACAAAGTCATTATCCTCCAGCACATCCTCGACGGTGTCGTCCGCGTCCAGCAGACCCTGACCCTGACACCTGCGCACCCTAAACCGAGTGTCCTTCACGACCTTGATGCCACCGTTGTCCGGTTTGTTCTTCATGTACCGTTTGAGAGCTTCGTGTCCGAGCCACTGGATGGTGTTGGTGGTGTCCCGGCATGGCACCGCCAGCCACTCATCTCGGATGTGGACAGTAAAACGAGGCATTGCGCTTCAGCTTCAGACTCTGCTGCAGTGAGCGCTGCTAGACGCTCCTCGGAGGTACCACCCAGACACCTAAAGCTCAGCCGCCAATCAGACGCTCCGCTCGGGAGCCACGCCTGGCTGCTGTGCCACACCTCTGGAGACCACTGACCTCTAAAGGCCACACTGCTCCACAGTCACATACATGTTGGGACATATTGACCCAAATGCGTTCACGTGATAGAAACGACTGCGAAAAAACATGGAAGCGTTCAGGCGTTTGAAGGAAACGTGATGAGTCTACTGACTTTTTTTTTTTTATATACTGGTTGACACATAGCCAATATTGTGTAACAACCGAACCAATTATTGTTTTACTAGCAACAACAAAATCAAGTGAAACATTCTCAAAATGTAATCACAGATTAATCTGAAGAGAGCGAGCCTACCCCAGGGTTCAGCAACCTTTACTATCAAAAGAGCCATTTTAGACAAAAAAATAAATAAAAAATCTGTCTGGAGCCGCAAAACATTTGAGCATTGTGATGAAGGTAACACAGTCTAAGTATATAGTATATAAGTCTAATGCAGTGAGGGCCACAGTGCAAATGTACTACGGAGTATTAGGGCCACATTGAGGAAAAACATCTGAGATTTACAGAATAAAGTCATAATATTACAAGAAAAGTCATAACTTTACGAGAAAAAGTCGTAATATTACGAGAATAAAGTCATAATTTTACAAGAAAAAGTCGTAATATTACGAGAATAAAGTCATAACTTTACGAGAAAAAATTTAAATAACACGTAAAATTAATACTTTATAATATGATTTTATTCTCATAATATAACAACTTTTTTTCTTGTAAACCTTTGACTTTATTTTCATAATATTACGACTTTTTTTCTTGTAAATTTATGACTTTATTCTCTTAATATTATCACTTTATTCTCGAAATCTCCGATTTATTTATTTTTCCTCAATGTGGCCCTAATACTCTGTCGTACCAAAGACCTACAACAATGATAAATAAAAATGAAAATGTAAACAAAAAAACAGTTATTCATTTCCATTTTTATAAATCCACAGGGAGCTGCTGGAGAGGAGCTAAAGAGCCACATGTGGCTCCGGAGCCGCAGGTTGCTGACCCCTGGACTACCCTATTACTACTGATGCCTTCACTTGCTGTCAAACATTTCGAGTGCTTGTAAATGTTATAGGATGTGGACACAATATTATGAACATTTGCGACTCAGTTAGTTGTTGATTAAACATGTTAGGTGGTAGGGGTGCAACAATTTTATGATTAAAAGCATCATCTAAATCTCACATTCTACCCACAATTTAACTTGATTAGAAATAAAATCAATTCTCCCAAAAAGTGCTCAATGAATGTAAGCTGTAAAAAATAACTTAAATAATTCATGTAACAATTATTAAACATGTCCTTGCACTAAGGCACTCAAAGAATGACATATATTTACAGTCATTATTTACAATTTACAATCGTTCCTCCTATGCAGAATGGAGCTCACAAAAATTACCTAAAATTCAAAAGGCTTTTGCAGTTTTCTTTATTTGTTTAAATTGATTCAAACATTGGAATTTGATGCAGTTCACCTCCGACCGACGTAGTGTTTTGTACACCACTGTTTGGTAGCAAATAAAGACTTACATGTGCCGATAAAACCTGAGCAGCTTTCTTAAGAATCACATTTCATTTATTAGCAAAAATGCCGACAATATTATCCTGACCATAACTACATACCAAATGTTTAACTTATTCCAAATTAGTGTTTTTGATGAGATTAGGTTTGCTTTGTCAGATTTCTGTAAAAATGTCCCTTGCATCACTGAGCAAATACTGTTTACAAAACCTATTACAAAACAAACATTCAGTCAATCAATAAATGTCATAACACACTTCCTCATCGACCGCTTGATCTACACAGGCTTAAAACACACTATCTGCGTGTATTACGTCAGGTCTTCTGTGTAACGTTACCTCTGGACTCCTGAGAGCCCATACGTAAGGGATAATGTAGATCATTGAAAGAATCCCCGACAGGTCTCTCATCGCCCTGAACGGGATTCTTTCACAAAAATGACCCGCTAGCTGTACATTATCCCGCTTATTACACGGCTTCTTACTTAAGAAATTTATATTTTTTGTCACAAAAACGGTCACCCACAATCCGACATCAGAGCTGCGCCCATAGCAACGGTCTGTTATACATAGCAACGGTCTGATATAGAGAAATTACAGACAGCAGAACGCAGCAATTGACCAATCAGAATCGAGTATTCAACACAGCCGTGTAATATTCTGATTTAACAAACGGAGGAACAAGAGTTTATTTGTTCAGTCTAAACTGACTGATCTTTGTTGCATGTCATCCCCCTTTGCTCTTTCTATTGTCCCTATTATCAAATAAAGGCAAAAATGCTTAAAAACCAAACTTAAAATATCTATCAAAAAAATTAAAAATATCAATGTATGTATCAGTAAATTTGTAATGTATGTAAATATTCGTCTTTTAGATTTCCTCTGAAATGTGGCACATCTAAAATGTTGATGTAGAGGTCACTGGAAAAGCAGCAGAGAAAATAGTTGCAGAGGCCAAAAGGAGGAGATGGTACTCCGGTACCAGAGGGCACTCAGCCAGGAATGTGAGGAGACACACAAACTTACTTAGAATTTTATTTGAGGTTCTTGAAATAAAGTTTGCCATCATTTCTATGAAAACTAATCCAAGTTTGTTTTCCCCTTAGTACTCGACGTCGGTGCTGCAATACTCCCGCTCCCCTACCTCTTCAATGGAAATCCAGTTGCTCCTGAAGGTAAGAGCACCAGCAGTCCTTCATAGGTAGGGCTCTTGTATACCTGCTGTGTTTTGTTTGTTTTAATGGAACTGTGGAGTGTATTACTCCTTTGGTGTGGTTTATTTGGATAGGTGAGTACAGAAATACATTAGCCCATCATGCCTACTGGAAATTGTGGAACTTTCTTTTGCTTATCAGTCTTGCAAATAATATATTTCTATAATTTCTTATTGCATATAATTGGATGAACAATATAACTTACTGCCAAAAACGCTGCTCATGTGGTAAACATGATCAGGTAAAAAATCAGATGCGCTGACGAATTGCACATCATAACCTTTGGAAATTGCTGCATTGCAAGAAAGACAGATGCAAAATTGGTGCTTGAACTCCCTTTAAACTAGAAGTGCACCTGGAGAACGCAGACCTCCGCCAAGGCAGGTTTCATGTACGTCGCTGCTCCCCTGTGGTGGCCTGTGGTGTTTATGCACAGGCTGAGCAGAGTTATTAAAAAAAATTCCTGAAGCCGGATCATGATCCGGATCGCTACCAAAATCTAATGAATTGTTCATCGTGCCACAACCCACCCCTCCAAAAAACATCATTCAAATCCACTGCAGATTTTTGGAGTTATCCTCCAAATGGACAAACCAACAAACAAACCAACCAACGCCTGTGAAAACATAAACTCCTTTCTAGGCCTTTGGCCTTGGTGGAGGTAAAAATGCACTCACTTGTTACACTTGGAAGTTTGCTTGTTCCACGATCACCTTTTGAAGGTAGCCCTGGCTTTTGATATTCAGTGCGCATCTTGGATAGATTAGGGCATCCTCACCTCCCAGAATGAACCTTGAACCTTTTTTTGAAGGTTCCTCAAAGCACCTTAAGAGGTTCCTCCACAGTTTCAAATTGAAAAACCTCCAAAAGTTCCACAAGGATCTTGTTGTTTTTACAGTGTAACCATCTAGAAGCTCCTACCCACACAGATTAATATTTTTTGGGCCAATCATAGTGCTTCTGTCTTGCACAGTAACAATAAATATGTCATTAAGTAGACATGCAACAACTGATGTGATTTCATTGTGACATTTCATACAAATGGGATAATCACCAGCCTTTGATAATTTTGACAAAATATTCAAAATGTTGACATAAATGCAATTCCTGAATGTACATTGGGGGCGTCGCGAACCCAGTTTTGGAATTTTTGTCCTGTACTTTAAGGTTCAAGATTCTTTATTTGTCATTTGTCAATTCAGTCATTGGCAATGAAAATCTTTGGTCTCAGGTTCTTTCACCAATGCTCATGAAATATATATATATATATATATATATATATATATATAAAGAGTATTTCCATTTTATGCTACTTTATACTTCCACTTTACCTCATTTTGGAGGCAAATATTGTAGTTTTTACTCCACTACATTTATTTGACAGCTTTAGTTACTAGTTACTTAGCAGATTTAGATTAAAACAAAATATAAATAGACTAAAAAATAATTATTTTATTATCCCCACATTTACCAGCTACAACATTAAAGTGATATACAATTAAAATTCAGTAATATAGTACAGTGGTTTTCAAACTGGGGTCCAGTGACCCCCAGGGGTCCTTGAGGGGGTTCCAGGGGGTCCCCAGCAAAAAGGGGAATAATTTATTTTCACAGTAATTACATCCATAAGTAACACAATGGCATAATATATGACTATTTTGGCCATGGGTTTCATACACTTTCTGTAATATAACATCTAAAAGCAAAAATCCTGTAGTGTAGGAACCACTGGTGTAGTGTATATATATGAATCTGAAATTGGCCATTCTGCATAATGAGTACTTTTACTTTCGGTACTTAAAGTATATTTAATGCTACTTTTGTACTTTTACTTTAGTGCTTTTACTTGCGATTTTAAAATGCAGGACTATGTATTTAACTATGTATTTGTACAATGTAGTATTGCTACTTTTACTTAAGTAAAACCGGAATACTTTTTTAAGATTTTATTTTAAATCTGTGAACAATACAATAAACAGTTAAACTGATACATAGGTAAATAAACCATATAAAGGAAATGAAGGGATCAATCAAATAAAATGAAGTAACATAAAACTTGCCAGGGGTTAATATAAATAAATAAATAAATAAAGAATATTAACTTAAAGGTCCCATATTATAAAAAAAGTGAGATCTTCATGTTTTTTTTTATTATAAAGCAGGCTTAAGTAATAAGTGACGAATATACAATATTTAGACCCTTGACACAATTTTAAACGTAAACAATCTAAATGTGTCCCAGTTTATTTCCTGGTTGCAGTGTAGAAGAAGTACACATGGACCCAAGCTGTTGCCTAGCAACGCAATTCCGTTGCAATTTCCGTCAAAATGCGCTAAAACGGAGCGTTTCAGACAGAGGGTAAATACAAGCATATTCAAGCAGAAAGAATGAGGAAAATAAAGTGTTTTTTTTAACATTACAGCATGTAAACATGTTCTAGTAGAAACACAAAATACAAGCATGAACCTGAAAATGAGCACGATATGGGACCTTTAAGTTAAAAACATTAAAATGGGAGCACAATCTCGCCGTTTTAGTTATCTTTTTGTTTTTTTGCCAAAGTTATTGTCTGAATATATATATATATATATATATATATATATATATATATATATATATATATATATATATATATATATATATATATATAGTTCCATTGCTTTCTTGAAAACATTAAAGTGAGGTTTAACTCTCGCAAATTTACATTTATGAAAGATTGGAATACTTTTCCACTATACTGCGGATACGATAATACGATACGATAATACTTTATTGTCAGACAGGTCTGAAATTTGTTTTGCATCACACCAGCTCCATTTGCAACATCCCAAAAAGGACAAAGACAACAAACAAGGATACGTACATTTAAACATTATAATCACAGAAGACAATATTCAGGGCCCTTCAACGTACATTTGATCTGGGATTAGGCTCCATATTTAGTTTTAGGATTGACTGGTGCACAAAAGAGTGCTTCAGTCTAACCTTATTAAATCGTCGAACCCTGTGTCTCCGATTTGATGGTAACAATTCATATTCACTGTTCAAAACATGGTTGGGGTCAGAGACGATGGTGTTAGCCAGCCTTAATATGTTATTATGATAGGCTGATTCATAGAATTTCTCAAGGGGTTGACTTACAATCTTTAAGTAGATTTTCATTTGGTGGAGCAGTTTTGACTTTAAAGGGACTGTTTGTAACTTTTTACATGTATAAATCTACCGGGTCGGGATCCCATGCACGCGCTCGCATATGCGCGCTCGCGTGTGGCCGGAGTCTCTGCTCCGCTGCCTTCTTGCCTTCACTCACACCGGGCGTGTTCTCACTGTCTCGCTCCACCTCTAGACGTGCATGCGCGCTCACTACACACTGAAAATATCTAGTGAATGTACAGTGGACGTTTGTGCAGAAATAAATGCTGCAGCTCCTCCAGACCAACAGAGGTTTCCCGTGTCTTGTGAAGTGACGGGGCTCCGCAGCGAGAAACGTTATCGTCTCCGACCGGGTTCCGGTGTCTCCCTGCGGGCGCAGTCGGGAGGCGATAACGTTTCTCTTCCTGCTTCAGCCCCGGCACCGACCCGCTTTTCCTGCTACAGCTGTTACTGTAATGCCTATTTCTCACTTCAGATGTTTTCAGAAACATCTTCTAGTGAACTGTTTAGCTGTGAAATGAGAAAAAATGTTATGTCAATCACAGACCAGTAGAACTGACAAACAGAGGTCGACGAAGGACAGCAGATAAGTTAATAACATATAATAAGTAAGGTTTAACTCTCGCAAATTTACATTCATGAAAGATATGAATACTTTTCCACTATTGACTAATCACATGACTTGTTGAGTGTTTGAACTAACGAGGCGCGCCTGAACGCCTCACACCCAGCAGCAGCCTGCGGACCGATGATGTCAGTGTTTCTGGGCTGTAGGAGTTCGTGTATCACCATGTGTTCCGACACAGAGTGAGTGAGTAGGCCTACTGCTGCTGCTGCTGGCCGTCAGCAGGCAGAGGAGAGAGGAGAGAGGAGAAGAGGAGGGGAGGAAAAGTGTGTTTACACAGACGGCAAACTGCCTGGGGAATCGTCGGGGAGAGGAAGTCAGCCGGCTCTGTGTCTGCCTGCTCCAACTTCCTGCTCAGAGAAAGAAAAAGCCCAGGATCCTATTTCAGTCCAGCACAACTGTGTAGACCAGAAGTAAAGCATGGAAAAACAAGGAATCACACAAGCTTCACCGTAAAGTTACAGAGGGAAAACACCGAGCCACAGATCGCAGGTAACGTAAACATAATCTTGCTTTTGTTGGCTTGTAGAGCTAAATATATAATATAATGCATGATTAGCAGTATAGCGACTGTATTCACATAGATTATCTTAAAGTAAAGTGTTCCACATGTGTTAAACTCTTCGGATTGAGTGTATTTGTTAAGTTTAAAGCAAAGCAAGGTTTAGATGCGGACATAATTGTGTCGTCTTCCGGTCCGAGCAACATCTTGAAAAATGAGTCAGTGGGGCAGAATAGGGATCCAGACCTCTGTTCGTAATAACAGTAAGTAAAGTAGTGATCAAGAGTAACAGTAAGTAAAGTAGGGATCCAGACCTCTGTTCGTAATAACAGTAAGTAAAGTAGGGATCCAGACCTCTGTGCGTAATAACAGTAAGTAAAGTAGGGATCCAGACCTCTGTGCGTAATAACAGTAAGTAAAGTAGTGATCAAGAGTAACAGTAAGTAAAGTAGGGATCCAGACCTCTGTGCGTAATAACAGTAAGTAAAGTAGGGATCCAGACCTCTGTGCGTAATAACAGTAAGTAAAGTAGTGATCAAGAGTAACAGTAAGTAAAGTAGGGATCCAGACCTCTGTTCGTAATAACAGTAAGTAAAGTAGGGATCCAGACCTCTGTGCGTAATAACAGTAAGTAAAGTAGTGATCAAGAGTAACAGTAAGTAAAGTAGGGATCCAGACCTCTGTGCGTAATAACAGTAAGTAAAGTAGGGATCCAGACCTCTGTGCGTAATAACAGTAAGTAAAGTAGGGATCCAGACCTCTGTTCGTAATAACAGTAAGTAAAGTAGGGATCCAGACCTCTGTGCGTAATAACAGTAAGTAAAGTAGTGATCAAGAGTAACAGTAAGTAAAGTAGGGATCCAGACCTCTGTTCGTAATAACAGTAAGTAAAGTAGTGATCAAGAGTAACAGTAAGTAAAGTAGTGATCCAGACCTCTGTGCTTAATAACACTAAGTAAAGTAGGGATCCAGACCTCTGTGCGTAATAACAGTAAGGAAAGTAGTGATCAAGAGTAACAGTAAGTAAAGTAGGGATCCAGACCTCTGTGCGTAATAACAGTAAGTAAAGTAGTGATCCAGACCTCTGTGCGTAATAACAGTAAGTAAAGTAGTGATCCAGACCTCTGTGTGTAATAACAGTAAGTAGTGATCCAGACCTCTGTGCGTAATAACAGTAAGTAAAGTAGGGATCCAGACCTCTGTGCGTAATAACAGTAAGTAAAGTAGTGATCAAGACCTCTGTGTGTAATAACAGTAAGTAAAGTAGTGATCCAGACCTCTGTGTGTAATAACAGTAAGTAAAGTAGTGATCCAGAGTAATAGTAAGTAAAGTAGTGATCCAGACCTCTGTGCGTAATAACAGTAAGTAAAGTAGTGATCCAGACCTCTGTGCGTAATAACAGTAAGTAAAGTAGTGATCCAGACCTCTGTGCGTAATAACAGTAAGTAAAGTAGTGATCCAGACCTCTGTGCGTAATAACAGTAAAGTAGTGATCCAGACCTCTGTGCGTAATAACAGTAAGTAAAGTAGTGATCCAGAATAATAGTTAGTAAAGTAGTGATCCAGACCTCTGTGCGTAATAACAGTAAGTAAAGTAGTGATTCAGACCTCTGTGCGTAATAACAGTAAGTAAAGTAGTGATTCAGACCTCTGTGCGTAATAACAGTAAGTAAAGTAGTGATCCAGACCTCTGTGCGTAATAACAGTAAAGTAGTGATTCAGACCTCTGTGCGTAATAACAGTAAGTAAAGTAGTGATCCAGACCTCTGCGCGTAATAACAGTAAGTAAAGTAGTGATTCAGACCTCTGTGCGTAATAACAGTAAGTAAAGTAGTGATCCAGACCTCTGTGCGTAATAACAGTAAGTAAAGTAGTGATTCAGACCTCTGTGCGCAATAACAGTAAGTAAAGTAGTGATCCAGACCTCTGTACATAATAGTAAGTAAAGTAGTGATCCAGACCTCTGTGCGTAATAACAGTAAAGTAGTGATTCAGACCTCTGTGCGTAATAACAGTAAGTAAAGTAGTGATTCAGACCTCTGTGCGCAATAACAGTAAGTAAAGTAGTGATCCAGACCTCTGTACATAATAGTAAGTAAAGTAGTGATCCAGACCTCTGTGCGTAATAACAGTAAGTAAAGTAGTGATCCAGACCTCTGTACATAATAGTAAGTAAAGTAGTGATCCAGACCTCTGTGCGTAATAACAGTAAGTAAAGTAGTGACCCAGACCTCTGTGCGTAATAACAGTAAGTAAAGTAGTGATCCAGACCTCTGTGCGTAACAGTAAGTAAAGTAGTGATCCAGACCTCTGTGCGTAACAGTAAGTAAAGTAGTGATCCAGACCTCTGTGCGTAATAACAGTAAGTAAAGTAGTGATCCAGACCTCTGTGCGTAACAGTAAGTAAAGTAGTGATCCAGACCTCTGTGCGTAATAACAGTAAGTAAAGTAGTGATCCAGACCTCTGTGCGTAATAACAGTAAGTAAAGTAGTGATCCAGACCTCTGTGCGTAATAACAGTAAAGTAGTGATCCAGACCTCTGTGCGTAATAACAGTAAAGTAGTGATTCAGACCTCTGTGCGTAATAACAGTAAGTAAAGTAGTGATCCAGACCTCTGTGCGTAACAGTAAGTAAAGTAGTGATCCAGACCTCTGTGCGTAATAACAGTAAAGTAGTGATTCAGACCTCTGTGCGTAATAACAGTAAGTAAAGTAGTGATCCAGACCTCTGTACATAATAGTAAGTAAAGTAGTGATCCAGACCTCTGTGCGTAATAACAGTAAGTAAAGTAGTGACCCAGACCTCTGTGCGTAATAACAGTAAGTAAAGTAGTGATCCAGACCTCTGTGCGTAACAGTAAGTAAAGTAGTGATCCAGACCTCTGTGCGTAATAACAGTAAGTAAAGTAGTGATCCAGACCTCTGTGCGTAACAGTAAGTAAAGTAGTGATCCAGACCTCTGTGCGTAATAACAGTAAGTAAAGTAGTGATCCAGACCTCTGTGCGTAATAACAGTAAAGTAGTGATTCAGACCTCTGTGCGTAATAACAGTAAGTAAAGTAGTGATCCAGACCTCTGTGCGTAACAGTAAGTAAAGTAGTGATCCAGACCTCTGTGCGTAATAACAGTAAGTAAAGTAGTGATCCAGACCTGTGCGTAATAACAGTAAGTAAAGTAGTGATCCAGACCTCTGTGCGTAATAACAGTAAGTAAAGTAGTGATCCAGACCTCTGTGTGTAACAGTAAGTAAAGTAGTGATCCAGACCTCTGTGCGTAACAGTAAGTAAAGTAGTGATCCAGACCTCTGTGCGTAATAACAGTAAGTAAAGTAGTGATCCAGACCTCTGTGCGTAACAACAGTAAGTAAAGTAGTGATCCAGACCTCTGTGCGTAACAGTAAGTAAAGTAGTGATCCAGACCTCTGTGCGTAAAGGCTACTGCAACTTACTTTACAGTCCTGGATACATCTGTAGGAGAGACGCAAACAAAAGACGACGCAACTGTTTAGAGATGCTTCTCTTTAATATTGGGCCCCTGTTGAATTTTCCACCGTCTGAGAACAGGAAGAGTGCAGATTTAGTCATGGCTAAGTAATGTCTGCACACACCATCTAATCTCATTAGCAGTTTCCGTTCAGCCAACACTGGATGGCTTTGTGCGCACAGCGAGACGTCTCAGTCCAAGCATCCGCAGCAGGGCTCCTGATTCCCGACCAAAAACCAACACAATGATCCTGTAATATTCCTAGAAAGAGTTACACCATCACAGATACCTCATTGCAGGGGATTGTATCCCTGTGTTGCTGGGCATATCACTCTAATATTCAAATAAGGTGAGGTTATCACTTAAAGCTCTGCAGTGGGTAGAATTGGAGCAAATATGATTACAAACTGTTTTTTTGTTTGTTTGTTTTAATACAATAAAACGGTCATTATATCATGACAGTAGTGCATGAGACAGGTAATCTGAAAAAATAAATCATGTGCCTCTGTGTCCTCCGGTGCTCCTAACGGCATCTGCAAGATTTCACAGACCGGAGAAAAGCACCCAATCAGAGCTGAGCTGGAGCCTGCCATCTCTGAGCAGCTGTCAATCACTCGCGAACTCTGATCAAACAGTCAAACTAGGCAGCGCTGAGCAAATATGAATCAATATTCTGTTACTGTAATGCTTATTTCTCATCTCAAATGTTTTCAGAAACATCTTGTAGTGTAATGTTTCGCTGTAAAATGAGAAAGTTTGTGTCCCAGCAGTTATGTTGAGATCAGTTGAGGAAATACCAAGCACTGCCCACCAGCCAGAGCAAACTTTCTCATTTTACAGCTAAACAGTACACTACAAGATGTTTCTGAAAATTTTGGAGGCGAGAAATAGGCCTTATAGTAACAGAATATTGATTAATATTTGATAAAGCCTAGTTTGACCGTTTGATCGGAGTTAACGAGCGATTGACAGCTGCCTCTGCTGAATGAACAGCCAATAGGAACGCTCTCTCTGAAATGACCTGTGATTGGTCAAAGTCTCCTGTCATGGGCCAGATTATTTAAAGCTTGAAAACAGAGCCATGAGGAGGTGCAGAAGTCTAGTTTTCTCTCAGAAAACTTGAATTACAATATGCTGAAAGCTTATTATGCAATGTTTGCCCAATGATGCCAAAAACATTCTGCCTACCGCAGGGTTAATTGTACTTTATGCTTAAAATCTGATTTCTGTTAGAGGTATTTCTGACCTACAGTAGCTGCTCCATACTTTCAAGTCCCTCTATGCTATTTACAGCATCTTGCAAAGGTGAATGTTTATAAGTCACACTGGGCTAATTGTAGACCTGTCAGCTCAGCAGCCCTGTATTGGCAAGCTTTACTTTTCAAAGTGTTTAAAGCCAAGCTGAAGTCTGGGTTCAGATTGGTTTAAAGGGTGGAGCTGTGGAAAGGGGACAACCATTTTTTCTTTTGACCTCTCCCTTTGGGATTTTAGTGGGAAGTGTGGCAGGACTGGGGAAATGCTCCCCTGCTGTGGGATCCTCTCTCCTCAACATTTGTCCTTGGAAGTAGAATAGGAGGAAGTCCTGACTTTGACAGGTTTGTAGTTTCACATGGCAGATAGAAAACTCAGGGGATAGCTTGTGTCGGAAATGAGTTCAGCCCTCCCTCTCTCCTTTCTGGACGGAGATACGTAGTTTGTTGAAAGGTCTGTTATCATTGTTTTTTAGCATCAGCCACTAATCACTCCTCACATCCACAGATAAGACAGCAAAGTATACAAGATGAGACTCAGTCAGGTCCATCTAAGGGCTGTGTGTAGTGCCCGAAACCATACCTGATCAGCTTTTTTGTTTTTGATACCTGACTTTGAGGAATATAGATTTGCTCAGAGACGGGAGGTTCCAGATCGGCTCTGATTGGTTGCTTTCCTCCGGTCTGTGAAATCTTGCAGATGCCGTTAGGAGCACCGGAGGACACAGAGGCACATGATTTTTTTTCAGATTACTTGTCTCATCACCTACTGTCAGGATATAGTGTTTTATAAAAATTACTTATTTTAATCATATTTTCTCCAATTCTACCCACTGCAGCTTTAACAATAGAAGTCAAACTGCTCACACAAGCAGCTGAAGAACAAATCTGGATGATTACAAATTTGTCTAAAATTGTTAAAACTCTGATTTAAAATGGTAAATATCTGTTTAAAGAATAAGACTACAAATCAATTACGGACCTGATCAGGCATTTAATACCAACTTTTGGTACTTGACAGTTTCTGTTACTTAGTGCTACGGACTAATTACAGTTGGTAACAAAAGAGTACTTGAGTATGAGCCTATCTATACGCGTCTCTCCGGCGTAGGACTGCAACTAACTATTATTTTCATCATTAATATAATTTTTTCCATCTCTAAAAAGACCATCACAGTTTCTCAGATTCCAAAGATTCTTCAGATAGTTTGTTTTGTCCGATCAAAAGTCCAAAACTCAAACATGTTCAATTTAAAACAATACAGGACTAAGAAAGCGGCAAAACCTCACATTTAAGATGCTGGAAAACAGCAGAGTTTTGTCATTTTAGCTTAATATATGACTTAACGATTAACCGATTATCTAAATGTTTGCCAATTTATTATGTCATTCAACTAATTGAACACACTCACACACACACACACACACACACACACACACACTATTAATATGTGAGCTCTTAGTAGGCAGACAGGAGCTTCGAGGCTGCACATTCCTCTATTAAAGGAATAACCCACCCTGGGCCCGTCATACTTCCTGTGGAGAGAGGGCCAGGTTGAACCGCAGCATATTTCTGGCTTGAGCTGTTGTTCCTCCTTATATTTTTTTTTCTCTGCTGCTGCTACATTACACTACACTCTTTAAAACACACTGTTCTATTCATCACCGGTCTACTCTTCCTTACACCACATGTTACAGGCTGTTTCCTCTTCAGCTAGTAACCTAATTAAGTCTGTATGCAGTGAAGCACCAGGGGTGTAAATCACAAGCTTCATCACGATACAATATTATATTGATTCTTTGAACAACGATACGATATTTGCTCATATCACAAAGTCTGCCACGTTATGTTTTTGATTAAAGTCAGGGGCCTGCTGTCGATATATCATATGCCCATTTAACACAATCGGTTACATTTATATCAACTCACAAAAAGGAATTAAAATCTGATTTGACATTTTTATCTCGAGGCTCTTCCAGACATTTAAATGAAAAACAATCTATTCTTTTTAATAAATAGAATAAATTTAGAGCTGTTGCACTATAAGGTGCAACATTTATCATGTTTAAGTGCAAATGTTTTTTAGGTGCGCTTGGATGGAAATGGGGACACAGACGTGCCATGGAAATGTCAAAATAAAGGCATATTTTAAAGATAATATGTATTGATCTTTGCCATAAAAATGTCAAAACGGTCATTGTTATAAATGTCTTGAAAAATCATAATTTTTTAAAATGATACCCAGCCATAAAAGTCATAGTATATTATGTCATAAAATGTTATAATATGTATATATATCATGTGTGAGAAGGGGGCGGGGTGTCTGTGAATTTGATTGGATTAAAATTTAAACAGGTTCAGGTATTATCAAATGTATGTACATATTTTTTTAACCTTTAGCGAGCCACACAGAAACGGGTAGCGAGCTACAGGTAGCGAGCTACTTGTTGGAGATCCCTGGTATAGTATGTCGTAAAATATGGCATAATAAGTCATAGTACAGTATCTCATAAGAAGTCATAGTATTTCATAAAATGTCATAGTATAGTATGTCATAGATACATGACATAATGTCATGTCCTCATACCACATCATATTATGAGTTTAAATATGACCAATGGGGGTTTTGATGTTGAGTGCTCCGTTCCATCCGAGTCAAATGTTTTCACTCACGATGATCATGTCTTGCTGCAGGTATGGACAGTGCGATCACCCTGTGGCAGTTCCTGCTGCAGCTGCTGCTGGACCAAAGTCACAAACACCTGATATGTTGGACGTCCACAGACGGAGAGTTCAAGCTCCTGAAGTCAGAGGAAGTGGCCAAGCTGTGGGGGCTACGCAAGAACAAGACCAACATGAACTACGACAAGCTGAGCAGAGCCCTGCGCTACTACTATGACAAGGTGAATTAAACTGGCTATGGTTCATGTGCAGGAGCTGCCTCTGTGTGATAGTCCCACTAGTCATTTCATTGCAGCTTTGCGACTGATGGGACGTGAAGGCACGTGAAAGGAGCGTAGTACCATGACAAATTCTTTGTTGTTCTGCTCTTAAAACCACAATCTCCCCTGATAGTCACTTCCACTTCCTCTTTCTCAAAAAAATGCAGAGTAGAAATCCGGCTGTGATGTAGCGCTCTAACACAAAGTATCAGTATGTTTCAGTTTGTCCTCGCTGGAGTGAAATGCTGTCGTCATCCCTGTGATAATCAACATTTCTAATGTTATTACTTTGTAGATTTATCAGTTTGCTGATTATAAGAGTTCTCCTCTTCAGTAATGGTGTTTGTCTGTTTTACAGAACATCATCAAGAAGGTGATTGGCCAGAAGTTTGTCTATAAGTTTGTGTCCTTCCCTGAGATCCTGAAGATGGACCCTCAGGCGGTGGAGATGGGCCTGGCTTCTGGAAGGTTTCCCCTTCAGGAAGGAGAGGTCTCAGAGCTGGAGGTAGAGGTAGAGGAGGAAGAAGAAGAGGAAGGCGAAGAGGAGGCCCAGAGGAGGACCCTGGCAGCCCTGGGGGCGCAGCAGTGTCGGAACGACTACCTCCGCTCGGGTCTCTACTCCTCCTTCAGCATCAGCTCCCTGCAGAACCAGCCTGAACTCCTCCGTGCCCTGAGGGAGCGCCAGGAGGAGCCGCGCTCCGTCATCCGCTTTGGCAACAACGCCAACGAAAGGAGCTCCCCTCCCTCTGCCAAGCCCGAGTCCTATGTCTCCCCCAGGTTGTCCAAACTCCATTCCCCGTCCTCTCCACACACCCAACCCTTCCGGCCCGGCCGAAGCTGGAGCCCCGCAGCCAAGGAGGAAGAGGAGGACTCTGACCAGAGCGCTCAGCCCCTCAACCTCTCCTCTGGGCACAGGGAGCGAGCCCTGCAGCCTCCCGAGAAGAGGAGCAGCAGCAGTGGTAGAAGTAGCTCTACTAGTAGTAGTAGTAACCAAGGAGATGGACTCCCTCCAAAAAGCAAAAAGCCCAAAGCTCTAGAGATCTCATCCCCGTCCCTGCTGCTCGCAGGGACTGACATCGGCTCCATCGCCCTCAACAGTCCAGCACTGCCGTCCGGCTCCCTCACTCCTGCCTTCTTCGCAGCACAGGTGAGATGATTTATCTGAATAATACATCACTATAACTTCAACTCTGGGCCACGCAACCAAAATTGATAATAGCACTTTGTGCGTGACGTGTGTGTGTGTTCTGCTCATGTTCAAATAGGTCTCCTCTGACACAAGTCTGGTGGTTTAGAGACTCAAAGTTATGATTATCAGCACTCAAAGATAGGGTCGACGATGTTTGAAAGGTAGCGTAATTTGAAATCAGCATCGCCTAAGGAGCTCCGTCTAAACCCCCCTCTCCCCTCGGGGCTCCTTCCAAGGCAACGCCCCCACACACACATGCACGAGCACCGCCGCATCGTAACTACTTCATAGACACAGAGCGGAGAGAGGACCTCAACTCAAAAACGCTACCTCATGACAAGTAACCGCGGCAGTGCTACTTTTGGCCGACGCGCTTTGAGTTCAGGCTGGTGCACGCTAAGGGTAGAGTATGAGCAGGGAGGCATCTGATTGGTTCTTTCCAAGCGGACCGCAAGGCAGTGATTGGTAGACGTTTTTACAGGATTACAGCGGCTACAGATGACGGCTCTTTTCCGGTCCTTTTTCAGAGCTCATAAGTAATCGATCGCTGTCGGAGTGTAAAGACGATTTCAACCAATATATCAAATAGTGTATACTGGAGAACATCGTCAACCCTGCCTTCAAGGGAACTGGTGACCCATTCAAGGTGTTCCCCAGCATTTTGCTCAATGTATACTGGAATAGGATAAATACTGTTAATTAATGTTAGTATGATGACCCCTCTAAAACCTTCATCTCTATCTAGTCCAGACATGTTTATTCACCCAATGCTACTATTTGACACATGTTTACAAGCTATCTTATTTCTGCTCTCAATAATTTAAGGTAGACCGGAGATCTTGTCGCTCTGTGCCAGCCACAGCGAAAGCACAGTGAGCCCAATAATAATCAAATCTCAGACAGAAAGAGAATAATTCTGTGATGCTATCTGTGTCTGTCCTGTCTGTGCGGTGGCCTGGCTGGCCACAGGGAGTTGATGGGATTTATCCAGAGTATGATGTCAGTGTCCCTAAAGTGGTCAGAGAGCAGCAAGAGACATCTGACACAGCCTGGCATGTGCTGGTGGAAAGACTACTGCTATATTTATTTAGTATTTATTAAGTAGTCACTTGAGCCAAAACTTCCTTAAGAAACAAACAGAGAAAAGGAATGAAAAAGGTACATTTGGCATGATTTTAGTGTGAAATGTGCACGGGCACTTTCATGGCAGAAAGACATTTTACATAATTTTGAACAAATGCAACTTAATGAGTCATTGTCTGTGTTTGGTTTGGGATTAAACTTTCCAAATAATTTCTATAAACAGCTCTGTGTGGTAAAAGCCTAAATACTGCCGAAATGTTTATGCGCTGCAAATAACGGGGCTTATAGAAGTATGTCTGTACTAAAATTAAAGTTTGAGAAATTAAAGTACACAAGCAAATGTAGATTTGATATAATATATACAGTGTATATATATAATACTTTTTTCATGGCATACTATACTATGACTTTTTTTTCGACATCCATTGATTTTTTTTGACATGCTATACTGTAATTTTTTTTATATACTATACTATTTCTTTTTATGACCTTATTTTCGACATACTATATTGTTAATCATAACTTATTTTGACATACTATACTATGACTTGCGACATTTTTCAACATGCTATACTATGATTTTTTTTCAACATACTACTATGACTTTTTTTTACTTTTTTTGACATAGTATACTATGATTTTGTTTTTTTACATACTCTACTATGACTTTTTTACGACATACTACACCGGCTTTTTTTTACTCATTTTTTCAACATGCTATACTATGACTTTTTTTGAAATACTATGCTATGTCTTTTTTCAACATACTATACTATGACTTATTTTTTTATATACTATACCGTCCTTTTTTTTGCCTCGTTCTACATACTATACTATGATGTCTTTTACTTTTTTTCCAACATACTATACTATGACTTGTCTTTAACTCTCGGTACTATACTATAACTGTATTGACGCTTCTCAACATACTGTAATATGAATTTTTTTTACATACAATACTACGACTTTTTTTAGACATTATACTGACTTATTTTTGACATTCTATACTAGGACTTTTTTTGACATGCTATACTATGATTTTTTTTCGAAATGCTTTACTATGACTTTTTTCTGACATACTATACGATTACCTTTTTTTTACTCGTTTTTCAACAAACCATACTATGATTTTTCCCCGACATACTATATTATGATTTTTTTTACTCGTTTTTCGACATACTATACTAGGACTTTTTTTTACGACATATTATACCAGGACTTTTCTGCGACATGCGACATGCTATACTATGATTTTTTTCGACATACTATACTATGACTATTTTTTATATACTATACGACTTATTTTTCGACATGCTATACTATGACCTTTTTTATGATTTTTGTTTTTTACCTCTTTTGGTTTTTCAGTCTTAAACATCATGACGGCTGTAAAGTGGATTCAGGTTTTACGGTACTTTAGTGTGTTCTTCCACAAGTTTAGTGTCCAAATTAATCAAGCTGTGACATTTGTTTGTTTTGGTCTTTGTCACCACAAAACTCCAAAGGCTCTGCTACAAGCATAAACTGGTATTTAACAATGTGTTTCAGTTAATAATGTGTTTGCATTGGACTTGTTACAACGCAAAATGACTCTGCCACATCAGAGGTTCGTCCACATGTTGAGAAAGCCATTAATACTACACTCACACTGTCTGTTTATGAGGGCACAAAAAGTGAGATCAGAGGCAAACAAGCAATTTACAGGAATCTTCTGCAAGTCCAACCTATGAGAGGGGGGTGGGGGGGAAGAGGCCCTAAGTGATGCCATATGCTCCAATAATTCCATTAATAATGGGAGCAGGGCTGGGTCCCTCTGCAACACTGGCTCACTTCTCTGAGGTGACACAGGGGAAAGTAGGGGGGAGGGGGAGAGAAGACCAGGGGAGAGAGGCAGAAATTGATTTCATATGTTTTCTCTCTAGTTGGCGTTCCAAGTGCTTTAGGACCCCCACCTCCCTCCCCCCCCCCCCCCCCCCCCCCCCCTCCCCAATGAACAACAACCCCCACCGTCCACCTCCTCCTCTCCTCCCCACGTCACCCCTGTATTCTGGGGAGAAACCACAGACTTCCTTCCTGCTCCGTCAGTTTGTTTTTCCAAACGCCGATACACGTCCATTTACCATTTCAGCATGTTTTGCATTACCGAAGCCCTCGGAGCAATGCTCCTCTAACCAGTGGGTCTCTTGTGTCTTTATTTTACTTCACTGGTTTCTCTTATTTACATGAAGCTTCCCTCCCTCTGTGTTCCTCTCCTAACAGACTCACTCTGGTTTGCTGCTGGCTCACAGTCCGCTGTTGTCAGGCATCCACTTCTGGAGCAGTTTGAGCCCCGTTGCTCCGCTCAGCCCCGCCCGGCTGCAGGGCCACAGCTCCCTCTTCCAGGTAAGAAGCACACACAGGTGTAGACACATCGGGTACAAAAATAGCACGAGATGAGATCAGAAGGTGTGCTGAAAACGATTGTTTACTGGTAGTGTTTGAAAGCCCAGGAGGAAGTTGTGAAGCTGCACAGGTAAAATTAGCGCTGCTGCAAAATCCCCGTACTTCCCAGCAGTTGTTAAAATCAGCTGAGTCGGCATTATGCCAGGAGATTAAGATGATGGAATTTCCAAATATTTGCAACAGGTGGGCTCCTTTTATGAAATCATTTGTTTCTTATACCCATCATGTGGGTCATGCTCTGTTATGTCCTTAAAGTTAAGTGCTTGTGCAAAGCAAGTGCCACTCTTGATCTTCTACATCTTGCATTTTTCATGCAGGTATTTACAGAAAGCACACATAAAACAATATGTTTTTGAGATCTGCAAAAATAGCAGACACTTGTGAAACTAGTTGCGACTTAGTAAGCAGGTCCAGAAGAGGTGTCCTGTTTCAGCGCTTGTGAGAGGGAGAGGAAATCCTGTGAATACTTCCTGTTTGAGCCCAGGGGAGCTAGTCTGAACAGGGTGGACTGGTTTGAGAGCTGCTCCTCATTTGTGAAACACACACCACACCCCCACCGCACACACCGTACCGGATTCTTTGTGCACAAATAATGTTGACTTCTCCTTCTGTTGTGGAGGTGCAGGGCACAGAGACGAGAAGGAAGAGACACAATGAATTAAAAAAAAACAGGAAACCAGAGCAGTGACAATGCTGCAGTTCCTTACCGGAAAGCTGCTTTCATAGAGCCTCCGTCCTCTCCTCGCTAACTCTCAGCCCCTTTCTCTTCCTCCACAGTTCCCCAGCCTCATGAACGGACACATGCCTATGCCGCTGCCAAACCTGGAAGGAACACCCTCATCCCTGCTCCTGTCCCCCACCACCCACAGATCCTGATCCAGGGTCTGTGAAAAGAACTCCCATCTTCATCCATCTCGGTTCTCACCATCATTGTCATCATCAGCAACGATCTCTTGTCCGTGTTGTTAAATTTTGCTTCAGTCCTACGAGACAGTATGTGACCTCACTTTTTTGCACTTGAGTTGCTTCAGATTCCAGTGGTTGAAAGCACTTGGTAAAAGCCATACGCCACGATGTCTGTGAGACGTCTGGCTCTTTGTGATAAAGTACAGCACATTTCCACATGACCCTGTCCACGATGGACAGTAGTGACGTGTCGCTAGCTGCAAAAGGCTAGCCCAGCCGCTCATTCTGTGTAGAGAGCTTGGTTGTTTTAATCTTGTATAAAAAAAAAAAAATCTCATTTTTTCCTTAAGTGTTTATCACAATGTGAAACTAGTTGTTTCATGTGTGGTATTGTATGTATTGTATGCACTATGCTTCTCAGATAGTACCGGCTGTGCCTTGTTGTCCTATTTTTCTTTTTCCACAATCTTTTAATGAAGACGAGATTTCAAATCAATGAAAAAAACCTTTGTAACATGTTCTTTTTTTATACTGGACTTGGTATACAGTTTGTATTCTGTATAATTTTGTATTGTGAAGAATGTCTTGTCATTTTCAATAAATAAAGCATTGAATGCTTGAGCGCAGTGCCTTGAATTACACATCTTAAAGTAGCTGAAGTGTCTGTGCAAGAGGAAAAAACAAAACAAAACCAGTTAACGTGACTTCCGTTTAAACTTTAGATTTAATTTTCTTTACTCTGGAAAAAAAACATATGGGAGGGCATCTGCAACGAAATCCCACACCAATAACATAACAAATAAAGTTAAAGAATATCATACAAAACATCTTTTGTAACACTGTTAAATAGACTTTGACTCAGTATCGTATTCACTAGGGACAGGACTATAGCTAGTGCTCCCTGAATTAGGAGTTCAGTGGCTGTGTGCTTCCTCATACAACAGAGCAGGCATGCAACAATGATGGAAGCAATCCAGAAAACAGGGATACATTTTTACAGTTGATGGAGATGGAGATGGGAATGGCAGAGAGGAGAACACATCTGTCATGCACAGAGGCAGCAGATTCCAACACACGGGATTCACTTTGCATCTCCTCTTCGCAACAGACTGGAGGAGATGAAGTGTCAGATTGAGTTAAATATTTAGGTTTCCAGAAGAATTTAGGAAGCGTAACTAATCCTGTAATGCCCTTGTTATTAATTCTACGTTGCCTTTTTCCTCCTGCATTTGTTCATTGGTCACGACAGGGACCGCAGCACCCTGGAATGATATGCCAGCATCTGACAAGAATGTGTTTTTTTTGCACAGGAGGTTGGCAGCACTGCTCTCATATTAGCCTCCAGCTGGGACAAAATTATCAGTTATATCAAAGCTGGCCTCAAAAACCTTTCGAGTAAACGGTCACAAATGATTTGTGCAGCAGAGAACAGCACCGTCCGACAGATAAATCAAACCCTTTTGAGTTGCTACAGAAACATCCCTCTGCTTGTCTGTGTGCATTACATACCCACACATACTGAGGAGCTTTGAGGTGGTTTCTCATGTATGAAAATGTAAATAATGACAAAAAGAATCACTTAAAATACCACTTCAAAAAAAAGAGAAATTAACAATCTATACACATTGCATGTACTCATTAAAGTGACTGAGCCAGTTAGAATTCTAGACAGTAGTTGGATTTAGCAGCAAATTCTCTTCTCAATAAATATAGATGTACAGTATATAAATGTCTCTTTTGGGCCAGGTTCAGGCCAGACCTGGGAATGGGGTCAGTCGCACTGTGGACAAGTTTCCCAAGTATCTTGGGGGGGAGTGATGATGATGATGCTCCACGCCAACATCCATCTCGGGTTACTGATCCATCGGCAAGACTGCACAGGTAGGAGATTCTTCCCAAATAAAAAAATGACAGTCCAGAGAATCTAAAACAGCATGCTTTGTCTTCTGCTCTTTCCGTTGCCTGAGGGGAGACAACGAAAGAGCATTAATCTTTGTTTATATAAACTGGAAAAACAAAGTTCGGAAACTTGTGTTTGGTGGATTATTTCTCTGTTGTTACAATGCTAATGGTCATTGTATTTTACATGGTTGGAAAGCCTGTTTATTTACCTTCGCAATAATGTCCAATTTGCAAGGATCATGCATTTGTGGGATTAGGAGCACAGCTGATTATGTGGGTAGCGCCCAAGAAAAATTTGCCAAAATGCTCCGTCAATGGTAAACAGTGTATTCTCCTGTTGGTGTTGACTCTTGTTTTGAGTTGTTTGGTGGATTGGATGATTGAACTCTCTATCAGTAACAAGGAACAAACAAGACATATTGGCAATTTTACACTTTATTCATTTAATGCAATGTGTCAGGAGCCTCAGTAGCGGTGGAAGATCCATACGCAGCCACAACAGCCTGGCACCTCCTCCTCATGCTGGTCACCAACCTGGTCACACGTTGCTGTGGGATGGCGTTCCATTCCTAAACCAGGATTCATTGCAGGTCAGCCAGCGTGGTTGTGTTGGTCACTCTAACACGTACAGCACGCCCAACCTGATCCCACATGTTGAATTGGGTTGAGGTGTGGACTCTTGGCAGGCCGTTCCATTCTCTCTACTCCCACATTTTGGAGGTAGTCTGTGATAACCCTGGCTCTGTGGGGGCGAGCGTTGTTTCTTGGAGGATGAAGTTAGGTCCCAGATTGTGGAGATATGGGATCGCCACTGGCTGCAGAATCTCATCCCGATATCTCACTGCATTGAGATGGCCTTCAGTGATGACAAGCCTTGTTTTGCCAGTGAGGGAGAAGCTGACCACCAAAAGCTGTTACTCGATCGGTGCAACAATCAGCATAGCGTTCTCCGCGTCGTCTCCATACTTTGACCCCGCCATCCAACTTTCGCAGACAGAACCTGGACTCATCACTGAACATGACATTCCCCCTCATGTTCAGGTTCCATTGTCTGTGTTGTCGACACCAGCGTAAACGGGCCTGACGGTGAAGGGCAGTCATTGCAGGCTTCCTGGTAGCCTTATGAGAATACACTTTTTACCATTGGCAGAGCATTTTGGCAAATTTTTCTTGGGCGCTAACCACATAATCAGCTGTGCTGCTCATCCCACAAATGCATGATCCTTACAAGTTGGACATCATTGCGAAGGTAAATAAACAGGCTTTCCAACGATGTAAAATACAATGCCAATTAGCATTGTAACAACAGAGAAATAATCGACCAAACACAAGCTTCCGAACTTTGTTTTTCCAGTATAGTTTACAGCAGGGAATGTTAGAGTCAGACACTGTGGGCCCCCACCCCAGAGACGACATTGAAATATGATATTATTTATAAATAATGAATATCATTCCTCACCTGACTCAGGGTATGATGAGTTCCGGTAGCCAGGATCTCTCTGCAACTGGACTTCCTTCAGTGTGAATATGGATATGCCTGCCAGACGTAAAGAGTCGGTCAGTAAAACAGACATCAAATCTTGGCAGGAGAATCGTGTCTTTGATTTGAGGCTGTAACCTATCATCACTGCAATATCCTTCAACATGTCATTGTCTTGTTAGAGTATGACATAAAAAAGTCAAAGTATAGTATGTCATAAAAAAGAGTAAAAAAAGTCAAAATATAGTATGGTGAAAAAAAGTCATAGTATAGCATGCTGAAAAAAAAGTCATAGTATAGCATGCTGAAAAAAAAGTCATAGTATAGCATGTCGAAAAAAAAATTTAAAAAAGTCCTAGTAAAGAAAAAAGTCATCGTTTGCAAAAAAAAGTCATAGTTAGTGTGTCGAAAAAAAAAGAGTAAAAAAAGTCATAGTATAGCAAATTGAAAAAAAAGTCATAGTATGCAAAAAAGAGTAAGAAAAAGTCATAGTATGTCGAAAAAAAGAGTAAAGAAAGTCAGTATAATATTTCGAAAAAAAGTCATAGTATAGTATGTTGAAAAGAAAAGTTCTAGCATAGTATGTCGGAGAAAAAAAAGTCATAGTTTGTCGTAATAAAAATCTGTATAGTATGTCGTAAAAAAAAGTTAAAGTACAGAATGTCGAAAAAAGTCATAGTAAAGAATGTTTTAAAAAAAAAAAGTGGAAAAATAATCATAGTAAAGTATGTCGAAAAAAAGATTAAAAATAGTTAGTGTATAGAACGTCAAAATAAAAAGTCATATAGTATGTTGAAAAAAAGTCTAAATATAGTATGGCGGGAAAAAAAAGTCATAGTATAGTATGTTGAAAAAAAGAGTAAAAAGAGTCAAACTATGGAATGTCGAAAAAAAAGTCATAGTATAGTGTGTCGAAAAAAAGAGTAAAAAAAAGTCATAATACAGTATGTCGAAAAGAGGGTTAAAACAAAAATCAGTAGAGTATGTCTAAAAAAAGTCAAAATATACTTTGGCAGAAAAAAATCATACTATAGTGTGTCGAAAAAAAGTCATAACATAGTATGTCGAAAAAAAGAGTAAAAAAAGCCAGTATAATATTTCGAAAAAAAGCCATAGTATAGCATGTCGAAAATAAAAGTTATAGTATAGTATGTCGGAGAAAAAAAAGTAAATTAAGTCATAATATAGTATGTCGGAAAAAAAGTTAAAGTACAGAATGTCGAAAAAAAGTCATAGTAAAGTTTGCTGAAAAAATGAGTAAAAATAGTCATAGTATAGTGTGTCGAAAAAAGAGTAAAAAAAAGTCAGCAGAGTATGTCTAAAAAAAGTCAAAATATAGTATGGCGTAAAACAGTCATAGTAGAGTATGTTGAAAAAAAAGTCATAGTTTTGTATTTTTAAAAATAAGTCATAGTAGAGTATGACGAAAAAAAGAGTAAAAAAAAGTCATAGAATAGCATGTCATTAAAAAGTCATTGTATAGTATGTGTAAAGAATTAATTAAAAAAGTCATAGTATAGTATGTCAAAAAAAGAAAAGAAAGTCATTGTACAGCATGTTGAAGAAAAGTCATAAAATAGTATGATGAAAAAAGTCTTTAAAAAAGGTAATAGCATAGTTTGCCATTAAAAACAAAGTCAGTCAGTGTAACAGAAATCCCATCTTGTCAGGAGAATAGTGTCTCTGTTATGAGGCTGTAACCTCTCCTCACTGTACACTGCAATATCCTTCAACTTGTATCTAGCGGAGCCTGCCAAGTCTGCATTACTGCATTGCCATTTCATTACTCACTCTCTGGCAGTGTGCGCACACGTGGCCCCAGGCTCCTGAAGTACGGCTGTCTCATTGCTTCATCAGCAGAGATCCTCTTTTTCGACTCATACTGAAATTCGGGGTGAAAAAAAGAAACACAGTCATTAACGAATGACGAATGACAATAAAATGGAGTCAGCAATTCGTGATTGCGCCTTGATTCACTTCTCTTCAACAATACAGTCCTAACATAGCTGCAAAATGTGTCACACTGCTTTTAACATCCCAATCATTCCTGACAGATATAGTGATACTCACTCTTAGGAATGACAACAGCAGGTCAATGCCATCAGTGTCCAACCTACAGGAGAGGAGATCGGAGAGGGAGGGGGAGAGAGAGCGCGAGAGAGAGAGAGGTCAGTGGAGGTGGGGTGACTCACAGATGCCGGCGAGTGTAAGGAAGGAAACACAGTCAACTATTCCACAGGATTTCCTTACAGGAAGTGACAAAGAGCACACAGTTCTAACTAAACAAACCAATAATACTAATGTAACTCTCTAAAATCTAAAAAGCTCTACATGCAGTAACTTGTCTCGTACCTGGGTCTGATTAGAAACATTTGCTCATTTCCATCTCCACTGATTACAGGGCTAACAAGAGAGGTGATGGGGAAGTGTTAAGAAACTGTAAAGTTGTAGAATTGCCATGTAAATATCTTAAATAACCCTATGTGATATTTGATAAGCTGCAATACACTATATCTGAAGTAATACAAAAAGATTATCCATATACTGTATAGTAAAAGAAGGATAAAAGGTTCCCAGTCTTACCTGGGTGCGTGGTTAATGAGCGGCTGGATCTTGTACTTGGGGAACTTATAGGACTTGAACTCGTCCATAGAAGATATTCCAGGCCAGCTGTCTTCTGTGGGAGTGCCTGTGGAGGAACATTCAATCGACCCTGTTAGTCAGGCTTTACTATGGCAGCTGGAGGGGCTTTTCACGCTGCCACAGGGGCTACATGCCGTGGTTAATGCGATTAAAGGATCATATTAAATGTCTGAGTGCACCGCTGTCAGCAGAGGGCAGCACTGACCTAGCAGCCTGAAGATGAGGTGCAGCTCGTCCTCCACCGTGGAGCCTGGGAACAGGGGCCTGCCGGCAGCCATCTCGTAGAATATACAGCCCACACCCCTGACAGGAAGACACAGACAGGAGTCATAAATAGATGACTAACACAAACTTTTTGGATCAAACTCCCTGAATTGTACATTAACTTATCCTGTTTCAATCTGTCCAGTGAATGAACTAGAATTGCGGTTGTATGCCTCCGCCATGCAAGTCAAGTTGCAGTTTACATCCGTGTCTGTCTAAAATGTCATCGGCATATTTTCTTGAGTTGTGGCCAACAACATGTTTTGTGAGGTCACACAACACTACTTTGACCACTAAAATCTAATCAGTCCATCCTTGAGTCCTTGTGGATGTTTGTGCCAGATTTGAAGAAGTTAGCTCAAGGCGTTCCTGATCACAAGAATGGGACAGACGTGAGGTCACAGTGATCTTGACCCTCTGACCACCAAATTCTAATCAGTTCATCCTTGAGTCCAAGTGGACGTTTGAGCCAAATTTGAAGAAATTCCCACCAAGAGTTGGTGAGATATCGTGTTCACGAGAAGGAGACGGACGGACAACTTGAAAACATATGGCCTCCTGCCACAGCTGTCGCCGGCGCGGAGGCATAACAATCAAAGGAATAGGCATGAATTAATTTAAGAAAGCAGCAGGGCACTTTGAAGTTTAAGGAAAACCACTCACACTTAAATTCCATATCAGCTTGTCAATTAACAGCCGTGTTCCACATCAAAGTCTCTTTATTGTAGATTAGGACACCGGTCTGCTGCTGCACTTCATACATTGCTCAACATAAAAGCATCTCTCTTCTTGAGGATTCTATTTGCCTCCGTACCTCCACTGCGCTCAGTCATATGGACATGCTTATTTAGTCATGCGTATTTATTCCAGTGTCATCTTTAGCTGTGTAGCATGTACAGTACCTGTTAACGTTGTATTCTAATTAGGGCTGTCAATCGATTAACATATTTAATGATAATAATATCGTGATTAATCACTAATTAATTGCACTTTTTTTTTAATGTTAAATTTTATGGAGATTTGTCAAGTATTTAATATTCTTATCAACATAGTCAATACTGTATATATTAGTAATATTTCTCCTTGTTTATATTGTTCCTATTTTTATATTTCCTTCTATTTAAATTGTTCATATTTTGTTTAACTTTTGTTTTGCTTTTTGCACCGTGTTGTATCTTGCTTCTTGTTTTTTGCACTATCCCCTTTGCTGCTGTACACTGCAAATGTCCCAACTGTGGGACTAATAAAGGAATATCTTATCTCTTATCTTATCTTAACATGGGAGAGGGCAAATATGCTTGCTATAATGTATATATGTATATTATTGGAAATCAATTAACAACACAAAAAAATGACAAATATTGTCCATTAGCATACAAATATGATCATAAATCAAATCATAACATGGCAAACTGCAGCCCAACAGGCAACAACAGCTGTCAGTGCGTCAGTGCGTTGACTTGACTATGACTTGCCCCAAACTGCATGTGACTATCATAAAGTGGGCATGTCTGTAAAGGGGAGACTCGTGGGTACCCATAGAACCCATTTTCATTCACATATCTTGAGGTTAGAGGTCAAGGAACCCCTTTGAAAATGCCATGCCAGTTTTTCATCAAGTTTAGCACAAGTTTAGTTTATCTTCTCTAGCTTTAAAACTGAGCCTACGACAACCTAAAAATCGCAAGTTACGTTAATGCCTTAAAGAAATCAGTGGCGTTAAAACAAATTTGCATTAACACATTAATATTGCATTAACTCCGACAGCCCTAATTTTAATGTATCTGGCTGCTATGACGATTTAATTTCCCTTCGGAGATTAATAAAGTCAACTAACTCTAAAGAGAGAAGTGTTTTCTAACAGTTGTAATCATCCCTGTTGAATGAGGCCCACTCACCACATGTCTATCTGCGTGGAGTACTCAGAGGAGCCCAGCAGCACGTCGGGAGGTCGATACCAAAGTGTTACCACCTCGTTAGAGTATGTTTTAGTGGGCACAGATTTGGCCCTTGCCAGGCCTGTGGAGCAGAAACATGAGAAATAAAAACAGATCCAATTGGCACATTTTAGTACAAACTTCATATCAAGGGTTTAATTCCAAAATGCCAAATATTAATTTTTAAATATGGCTCAATATAGATGAAATATGTTGGAGCAGCTTCATAAATGTAAAACAGATGTCCCTTTTCATCCAAATGGTAGATAATTCATGACACAAAATAATCTTACTCTTACACAGATTAATAATTGATGTCAATTTTTACCAAAGTCAGCCAGTTTGAGTTCTCCTCTCTCGTTGATGAGCAGATTTTGAGGCTTCAGGTCTCTGTGGAGAACTTTCCGTCTGTGACAGTACGCTAATCCTCGCAGGATTTGGAACAGAAAAATCTGGGGAAAGAGATATTTTAGATCAGCAACTATCATCATATCGGTGAAATCTGTTTCAAATAGTGATGCTGAAGAAATGCTGTTGCTACATTACATGCAATTCATCCAAACCCCTTTAAAACATAGATATAGAAGAATAAAATCAATGAATTCTGGACTGATCCTTATAGAAACACAATATTTACATGCTCCTTCCAAACGGCCCAAGTTAAGTTTTAATATTCAGTTTAAGTATTTTTCTTTTTTAAAGCAACATTAAACCAAATTGCAACAAAATGCACACAAACAAAATAAATTTTTGTGGAAAAGTAAGGTTAAGAAAACAAATTTCACTTCTCCCTCCACTTCCTACTCGCCACCACCAGGGGGCACACTAGTAGTGTTTCTAGTATTGACACTAGCAACCACAAAGTCATGGCAGTAGATGAAGTTGGCCGGGCCAGCAGGCCGCCTGCGGAGGCTCACCTTGACATTCTGCATGCTCAGGATGTTCCCGCAGTCGTCCATGTACTGCTTGAGGTCTTTGTCCTGGATGAGAGAGAGAGATGGAGGGCGTTAGAAGAGTAGAAAGGCCGAAGGCACAGCAACAGTTGTGCTCCTGTATTATCATCCTCAACTCTGCATGAATAATCATGAATACTAATGATGCGAAATATATTCATTTTAGCGTCCGTGCACAGAATAACATGCGAGTCATGCGGGAAATGAAGGTCAAAGTTTTGTTTGTCTCACCAGGTACTCGAAGACCAGTGTGAGCGACTTCTCTGTGTGGATGATATCGTGCAGCGTCACAATGTTGGCGTGTTTCAGGTCCTTCAGTAACGACACTAGAGGGAAAGAAAGAGGGGACAGCTGTAACAACTGGATGGGTTTACATCGATTAAGCCAAGTGAGGTTTACTCATAAAGCCTTACGTTACACTCCACTACACTCAGATGTATGGCCGTTGATTTAGGGTCCCAAGGGTCAACCGCAACATTTATAAAAGCCTTTTATTCCCTCTGCCATACAGGCATTGAACTCACAATGACTGTCTTTATATATTATATAACCTGCCCATTGTACTATTGTATATTGTACACTGTATATTTGTATCTTTTAATGTTGTGTTATGTAACTTTGTTTTATTTGAAGAAGCCAAAGACAAATTTCCACTGAGGTGGACAATAAAGTCTATCTATCTATCTATCTATCTATCTATCTATCTATCTATCGAATGTCTCAGACTTACAAAGAAAGCCTCATAGATTTAAATAATCAACAAAGTCACAAAACAAAGAGGTAAAATACTGTATTCAAAGAAAAACAAAACACAAGGACACAGAACGCACAAGATACAAACATCACTAACTAACTTTAGCTTATTTCCAGTAGTTGGTCTGACATTCTCACTCTAAACTAACCACAATGCATTTTTCCGGGAGGAGGGCAACCTGTAGTTTCAGGCACTTTGATGAAGTTATGTACTGAATAAGCACCTGAGTTCAAATGTTTAATCAAGTGTTCGACGTGTTTTATTAACTGCACCAAACAGAACTGGGGTTGAATTCTTGCTAAAATCTGTGGATTAGGCGGCAGTGTTGCCAGATTGGGCTGGTTTTCAACCAATTAGGCAACTGTTGATTAAGTTGGGCTGGGAAAAATAGGGATTTTTTTGCTACAAGTGTGTCAGAGTGCATTTATGTGTTGACACAAAGACACCTTGCCAAAACCTAATTAACGCTTCCATGCAGCTGTCGTAGATAATAGTACAACCTTAAATTGTAGTTTAAGGTGTAAATTGGATCAACTTTTCACCACCGCATTTTCAATTACTTTTTTTAACATTTTATATTTTAGCATTCAACAGGTGACCATTATGTGTTTAAAATCAAACTTCTTTTACGGCGAGAAATCCTACGATTCCCGGGGAAAAGAGCGACATATTCCTGGTAAGTTATAATTTTAAAACTGGACTAACTGGAGGCAACTGTGGGTAATGTAAGAGATTTATGGTACAACACTGAACCTTTAAAGGGACTTTAAAAGTTTTTACACATACACATTTTTAATAATTTTTTATTGCCAATGTGTGAACAGGTTGTAACCTAACATAAAATATGAGACCTTCTGCGATTTTCGGGGTTTCCTCCATTAGCCTGTAGACGGCTTTTAATGTGAAGAATAGAGCCATTTTTTCCAGGAAAATCCAACAGATGTGACGTCATGAACGCTCACGTTCAGCTACAGGGCTAACTGTGCAACGATAGCAAACGTTCGGTTAGAAATGGAGTCTGCTAATGCCAACAAACGACCAGCCCCCACCACAACTCAGACTCCACGGAAGCAGAAAAAAACAAACAAAGTTATATCTAGTGAAGCTCGTCTTACAAAAGAGGAACGTCGGGGGAAACTAGGATCGGCCGGGCCTTTGATTCACGGAGGGACCTTTGTATGGTTTTAGGGATCAAAACGAACCCCGAGCTAACATTACTGTCAAGCATGTGAAATATATAAAATATAATATAATGTTGCTAACGTTAATCATCATGATGCCTGTCAATAACGTTCAGTCTCGTGTGCGTCAACTTCAGTGTTTTAACCGATGCTCGCTCGCGTCTACGTAGTGCGAGGCGAGCAACTGGACGCTGACTGTTGTTGACTTAATGGCCACATGTGTCACTGTTAACAAGCAAGTTCTGATTCTTACATAGAGCCCCTTTAATACCTTCTCTGATGGCTGTGCATGGCGCCCCCTCCTCGTGCTCCAGTCTGATCTCCTTCAGCGCCACAAGGTTGTCTGTCAGCTTACTCCTCCCCTTGAAGACTGTAGCGTACGTGCCCTGGAGGACAAGACAACAAGGAAAGAGGTGAGTCAGATTGTCAGGGGTTACATTTAAGCTCTATAACTGTGTCTGCATGTGTTACTGTATATCTCCATCAGCACCTGTGAAGAAGTCAAGGTAAACACACACACTCTCACGTACCTCCCCCAGTTTGTCCAGTTTGATGTAGGTCTCCAGCTTCCCAAATCCAATCTCTGACTGGAGGAGAGAAAAGGACAAACAGTGTTAATGAGGATGGCGTCTTTATTAGCACTGACAAGCTTACAGACACTACGGCAAATCCTTATGACGGCCTCGCAGCAACAGAGGGGGGGATGTAAGGAGGTCGACACCCCCCCAACCACCATCATAGCTAATCTCTTGTGACAGCAGACTGTTGGCTTTTGGCTTTTACAATGTGTTTGTTTATAGGGAAGGCAAGGCAAACTATTTATAAAGCATGTTTAATACACAATTATTGTGCTAGTTAATTGTCAGAAAATTTAATGGCAACTATCTTTTGTTTATTTTTGTAAGCATTAATGGGAACATTTTGCCAGTTCCAGCTTCTCTACTGTTTGATTTGATGATTTTCTTTATCATGTATCATAGTAAACTGAATATATTTGTTTTATGGACCGAATAACATAAGCTATCTGTGGGAAATTATAACAGGCATTTTCTGATATAGTTTCTTTCATTATACAGATGAAACTATTACTCTATTAATCGAGAAAATAATCCACAGATTCATCGATAATAAAAATAATCACTAGTTGCAGCCCTAATGTGCTTTAGAAAGTAAAAATTAGAAAAAGGACACGTGCAAACAATTTAATAACTAAGATTTGAGAGTCTGAGGTCATCTTGAGTCCTCAGGAACGCTTTTCCAGCAACAAGGAGAATAAAAACTCACCATACCTAAGCATAAACTGACCCTCTGTCAGCATGAAGACGAGAGCCAGATGAGCTGAGAGGTCTGGGTGCATCAGATATCCTGTGCTATATAAACAACTCTGCAGGGGAGCGTGTACGCAAATGCAGTGGACTGGGTGAAGCATAGTGTTGATACTTTTCCTCTCAAAGTAAAACTAATTATTGAGGCTGCTGACAAAGTGCAGGCTGGGGTGCAATGTAAAACAACAGGCTGAGAGGATGAGATGAGACGGGGCAAGGTGTGAGCTCTCACGCTCTCACTTCTCTTTCTAGCTGCCTTTAAATAAAACATAACTCTCACGTCTATCTTTATGTTCTGCAGCACCTCCCTGATGGCCTTTCTGTTTCTATTTCTCTTTATTCTCCTCTGCTGTCGATTCTCAAATCAGAACTGCTCGCTCTCAGACGTGGGCAGTGAGTACTGTACATTTACATAAGCACAGTTTAGAGGTATCAGCAATTGATTTATTTTTTTAATACAACATTTAACAGGGAACTATTGTAGTTTCTATTCCAATACATTTTAGCTGCAAAATGTTAGATACCTGGAAACCGTTACCCACGCCTTCATAACTAGTAGATTACTGTAATTGTTTGCTCTCTGGCATCTGCAAAAAGTTCCTCTCCCGCCTCCAGCTCATCCAAAACTCTGCAGCTAGGATTTTGACCCGGACAAGGAAACATGCAGCATCTCACCGATCTTTTGTTTCCTTAAATTGGCTACCTGGTGCTTTTAGAATTGATTTCAAAATATGACTAATTACTTACAAAGCTCTGAGAGGCCTCGCCCCAAGTTATTTATTAGATCTTTTACTGCCCTCTGTCCCTTCCTGCACTCTGAGATCCTCAGATGCGTCATTCCTTGTGGTTCCAAGGTCCAGATTCATACACAAAGGTGATAGAGCCTTTGCAGACAGGGTTACCTAGAATAGGGCTGCAAACTCTGTCGCGTCTTTTCAAATCACTTTTAAAAACTTGACTTTTTTAGAATTGCTTTTCTGTGATTTTATTTATGTTTTATGACATTTTAGTTGATTTACCCTTTGGGTTTTTATGTGTGCAGTTCAGTTATTGAGTACATTTCGTTATCCTTGTGTTTTAAATGTGTTCTGTTTTCATTGTAAAGCACTTAGTAACTGTTTTGAAAGGTGCTATATACATAAATATTATTATTATTATTATTATTATTATAAGACGAGGGTTCGGTGATACAACAACAATTATATGCCATGAAATGATATATACATTAGGGCTGTCCATCGATTAAGTATTTAATATTCTTGTCAAGATGGGAGTGGACTAATATGCTTGCTTTATGCAAATGTATGTATATATTTATTACTGGAAATCAATTAACAACACAAAACAATGACACATATTGTCCAGAATACATATTTTCTAGGCCTTTCTAGTTTTATATGATGCCAGTATCTTCACTCTAGCGTTAAAACTGAGCTCGCTAAAACCTCCAAAATCGCAAGTTGTGTTAATGCGTTAAAGAAATTAGTGGCGTTAAAACAAATTTGCTTTAACGCGTTATTATCGCCATATCACCCTAGAAATTATATAAATTATATATAAAACCTCAGAGTCTTTGGGTGTATTAAACCATTGTGGGCGATGTTGAAAATCAATGAGCAGGAAGTACCTTGATTTGTCAGGTATGTAATATGCTTTATTAGCTAAAACAAGTGTTTCTAAATTGAAAGAGACGTGAGGCAAAGATACTGCATGAGGTGAAAGGGCCAGGCGTATAACAACTAGAAGTTAGGAAAGCATAACTGAACCTTTACACTTTCCATCGCAAATAAACATCCATAAATCCACTTAGACATCGTAGAAAAAAGATGCTTTTAACTACAGAACGTGCTTGAGAATCTTCATATTTTTGAGGTTTCATCAATATCAAAATAATCCAGTGATAGCCGTCTATACAACCAGGGTTACATTGCAAACAGGAACTGCTAATAGTTAATTTGGCACAATTTTAGCCGAAATGTAAACAAATATAGGCTAAAAAAGGGAGATCAAGTTGTAGCCGTAACCGTAACTAACTGAATTTTTGTATTTGTGTCCTCCTGATGAATGTAAGTCCAATAATCGTTCTCCTTTTAGCCCTGAGAAAAATATCTGTCTCTTTAGCAGCTAAATGCTCCACTATGTTCACCAGCTATTCGTTAACTTTGTCTGCTGTTTGGTGCAGGGCAGGAAGTGTACGGTGGGTTCATTAGAGGTTGAAAACTGAATCATGTTTACTTTGCATTTATTATCCATCTGACTACGCCCTTTCACTTTCTGGTTTTCCTTCTCTTTCTATCCACCACATTGTCTTTTCTTTCTTGCCCTCTTAACAGTTTCTACACTTTTTCCATCCCTCTCCCCCGTTTATCTCTCCGTCTCACCAGTGATGCTCTGCGGGAGCGTCGGCTCAGCGGCTGGTCGAAGGGCGGGCTGCTCAGCTGCAGCTTCTCCAGGTAACCGTCAGGTATCCGGATGTCGGCCGGCAGGGACAGACGTTTGTTCAGGTCCTGCGCACACACACACAAATGGATAAAAACAACAGAGAACCTAATTTAAAAACAGTGTCAACATGATATAAAACCATGAAAAAACAGGAATAAACCCTCAGCAAACAGCATAAGCTCTGAATAAATACCCGTGATTGACAACAAAATGGCTGAAACCCAGAGTAAACAAGTAGAATCCGTAAGAACCAGCCAGCTTCAGGCCTGAATGGTCAACAGAGAGAGCAGTGTGTGTATATGTGTGTGTATAAATACATGTGTAGCAGCATGCGTCTATACAGCTTTGTGTAGCAACATAATAAAAGCAGCCTGTGGAGCCTTTAAGAGTTCGAAGTAAAGTCTTTCCCAGAGCAACAAAGTACTAAAGCATGATCCTAATGACTTGTTACATAAAATCAAACACACACACACACTCACAATGCAACGTCTGGATTCTTCCCATCATGCATTTCCTCTATTTGTTAGATTACTGTTAATCCGGCCTCTCTCTCTCTCTCTCTCCCTCTCTCTCTCTAGCTGCTTTAAATCTTTCACTCCCTCTGAGGTAACACTGGACACTTAGTAACACCCCGCCGCTCCACCTCTTCCTCACCAACATACAACAATATGCAACTTTGAACTTTCCACATTTCAACAACAAGCCCATTGATGAATCTGTAACTGAAAGTGACTGACTTGTGAATGGGTGAACTGACCCTACAACCTTTCATTCAAGCCACAACAGTGACTCAGCTTTTTGAGATATGGTCAGTTTTTATACGATGGGATGTTTTTATTACAATTTCAGTAAAATAGGCATTCTGTGTACATTGCACACAGCGGTTAATAAATGTATTAATATGTGGACATGTTTATTAGAATTGTTATTCTAATGCAGAGTGTAACAAGATAGATTTTGCTGCTGTGAAGATTTTTTTGTTGTATGATTTAATAAAAATATGTTTTATTAAGTTGGTCAAGAAGCATGTGCAAAAAAATAAATCATTATTTCAAGTAAAGAAAGGTGTGTGCTTCTTACCAGATCTTTATATCCCTAATTTACAAGCAGCGTATACTATACTCCAAATGTGTTTTGAAAATCATATAAATATTAGGGCTGTCTATCGATTAAAATATTTAATCTCAATTAATCGCATGATTGGCCACAGTTAATCGCAATTAATCACAAATTAATTGCACATTTTTATCTGTTAAAAATGTACCTTAAAGGGAGATTTGTCAAGTATTAAATACTCTTATCAACATGGGAGTGGGCTAATATGCTTGCTTTATGCAAATGTATGTATATATTTATTATTGGAAATCAATTAACAAAACAAAACAATGACAAATAATGTCCAGAAACCCTCACAGGTACTGCATTTAGCAGAAAACAATATGCTCAAATCATAACATGTCAAACTGCAGCCCAACGGGCAACAACAGCTGTCAGTGTGTCAGTGTGCTGACTTGACTATGACTTGCCCCAAACTGCATGTGATTATCATAAAGGGGGCATGTCCATAAAGGGGAGACTCGTGGGTACACATAGAACCCATTTTCATTCACGTATCTTGAGGTCAGAGGTCAAGGGACCCCTTTGAAAATGGCCATGACAGTTTTTCCTCACCAAAATTTAGCGTTTTAAGGTTGGAGCTCCTTCGCGATAAGCTAGTATGGCTCTAGCTTTAAAACTGAACCGTTACAACCTAAAAATCGCAAGTTGCATTAATGCGTCAAAGAAACTAGTGGCGTAAAAAACTAATTTGCGTTAACGCGTTATTATTGCATTAACTTTGACAGCCCTAATAAATATGCTATGATGTATTTGTATTTTAGAATGACGTTATTTCCAGTTTTGCTTGTCTGTAGAGTCTGTGTTGGATCAGGATTGGTGGTTTTTCCCCAGAGCAAGGGATGCCATCCATCACCTGACCTTTGCACCCCCACCCCCCCCTCCAGTTGTCCAATCAACCCGGCCTAATCTGTTACAACAGGGGCCCATCTGGGCCGTATTACAGTAATCCTTGTGATGTAATCCCAAAACAGCACGGCTTCCTCTCCAGCGAGAAACATACAATCCTCCACCTGAACACAGACGGAGGGATTTCCTCACTCTTCCTCCTCTTCGTCTTCCTCTACCGTCCCTCCTCTGATTGTCACATCAGCACAAAGGCAAAGATTGAGGCCACACAGTGATTTCGCTGCTGGATCACTTTATCAACAAAAAGCACGCGGTCAATCACGCCGCTCACACCAGCACAAACTACACAGAATGATTGTTTGGGCTGAAAGAAAGTATAACATTGTGTGCTTGTTTACGTGCTTCTGTCCAAATTAACCTCTTCTGGTTGTGAAACAGTCACAGGAAGTGTGGGGTGCACTGCTTGCACACACTGTCGATACACAGCGAGAGGTGATGTGTCATGTCTCTGTGTGTGGGTAGCCCAAAATGGAGTAAGCTGCTTAACTACGCGTTTAAGGGTTTTTTTCTTTTCGTGCAGTCTTGCGTGCTCGGTTTGACTGTGTAGCTAATGGTATCTGCTCGTAAATCCCCAGAGGTCCTGCAATCATACCAACCAATAAACACTGCCAGAGGGAGGGAAGTGTGTGTTCTTCAATCATAAGACGTTTCCTCGCATGATCACCCAGCAGGTACTGTGCAACATGTGGTTCACTGGCAAGATGTCAACATCAACCACACAGAAAAATACACATACAGTACAATAACAACAAGTACACGACTGTTCTTTTTGTTAAATGTTGCAGCTTGTTTTTACATCTAATTAGCTTTCTTTCATGAAAACTTTGTTTGAAACATCTCAAATTGGTCAAATGTCATGTTTTGATTGTATTTAAGAGTGTGTGTGTTAATACAAAGCAAAAAAAAAAGGTTTCTTCAACCCATCTTAACAGCTGCTGATGAGATTTGTAGGATTTGCAAGAGACTTTACATCTCAACCAGTATTTTGAGAACAGTCCCTGGACGTTTAAGACCTCCATGTAGAATGAAAGGTCAAGTGAAATTGGAAACAAAACCGTCAAATCTACAAATCTATTTCCCAAACAAATCTTTAGTATGTTTCTTCTGTAAGTAGTATTAAAAGGTGCAAAATGTGAGATTGGGAGCATATCTATTGCCTCAACACAACATGTGCGACCGGCCAAGTCGAAAAAGCACAGAGAAACTCGGATTACAAGACACACAGAGGAATAGCGACTTCATTCTCTGCTCAGGTAGACATTACTCCTCGATATCTTTACATAGCAAAGATGTTATATTAATATTCTGGATATCGTACTGAGCATCTTTAAACTTAATGACCATGGAAATGGAAACGAAGAAGGCGAGAAGTAATTTTCTTGTTCACTTTCACTATGAACCTGGACGGCCGTAAATCCTCAAATCCAATTAGTAGCCATTAAGGTGGATTGAAGGGACCAAGTCTTGGCTTTGTTGTGAAAAACGGAGAGATAAACACTCAGTTTCAGATGTTGTTTAAAGTCCTCAATACAATCCAAACATCATGTCCAAATGTATGGTTTGTTTTGAACACTAAACAAATGAAAGAAGCATCAAACACTGGTGTCCTTTTGTCCTATCTGATCTGATCTTTACTACTGAAACCTAAAAGATAATCAGATTTAAGTCAATGTCAGAAATATGTGATAGTCAAGAAAACCCCATTGAGCCCACGTTATCCGTTACCTTCAGATAAAGCAGTGTGATTTCTCTTCTAACTTCAGGCTGCCTTTCATGTGTCCCTACGAGCCGAATGTATTAAAGCTCTCACTCTTGATCTGATTCTACATTTGTGTGCAAGTCAGTCTTTCCTTATGCTCTCTGCTGAATAAAACTCTGCGTAGTGTGGTGCAAGCCATGATATTATTACTATCATCTCTACAGTGGCTTGTTTTTGTTCTGAAAAAGGGCTGGGCGATATGGCCAAAATCTTCTATCACGATCATTTCATACCTCAATAATGACATACATCTCGATATACCATGTTTTCTGGTGATTCAATAAATAATAATTTAATATAAAAAAAGCCACTTGGTAAAGTCTTTTTTTGTATACTCCTGTGTGAATTAAATACTTGACAAATGAAAAGTATTTTCTCATTTTAAGAACTTGAGTGATAAATGAGCATAACAGTTTTAAGTGGAATTATAGAGAAAAAATAAATAAATATATGCCTAGCCTATATTGCGATACAACAGATAAACAGATATAACAGATAAACGTGCCCAGCCTTATGAATTTGGGATAATAACAACGCTGTACTGTATTTAATACAAGCAAAATCACACGCCCTGGATTCAAAAGATGCTTGTGGTAAAATTAAATCCCCTCTTAGACAACAACACCAAAAAATTAATAATGACAGCGAGAAGTCTTTCCATAATGTGTTGACATTATGTTACCACCAGAGGAATGTCAAAATCTGCCTGTCCTTTACCGACTCAGTGTGTGTGCATGTGTGTGTAAAGTAAAGTAAGAAAGGGGGTTGTGTGGGTGGTACGTTAGCGGCTGGGAAACCTTTATAAAACAGATTTACAGTACAGTATGTGGAGTCACTGTGTGCATATGTGTGTTAGTCCCCTGCTGAGATTTTGTGGGCAGCTGAGGACTTCAGCGTGTTCATGACACACTACGAGAATTCGCCTACGCTGAGTAATAGCACGGTGCTGTAATGCACACACCATTAAATACCAATTATTGCATAAAGTCCATTATCTAACGTTCATTATCATTTACTTTTAATCAAAATATAGCTTCAACAGTAAAGCGGAGGCTGACGAATAAATGTGTCATGATTCATAATAGTAACGTATTCAAACGTTAAAGGTGGAAGTGACTCATAACACCCATCCACCATTTAAAAGGTTATGCGAGGATGAATAAAATGTGAAAGAAACAATCCCCACCTCTGCAGAGATGCGTCTGTTCCCTCGGTTCCGCAGACAAACACCCGTGGGCGACTGCACCTCATCGGAGGAAGTCCCCGACGCCTGGTCACTCTCCCCGTCTGACCCCATCTTCAGGTTCTCATGGACGATATCTGGAGTGGAGGAAGAAAGACAAATAGGATAAGAGGTCGACAGATGGAGCAGGTCTGTGGAAACACCGGCTGATGACTTCAACAGGAAAGAAAAACACTCTCTTGGACACTTTTACGAGCCCCTCTGTTCTTATCAAGCTCCTGGCTGTGTCGAACGCAAGATATACACAAGAAGTATATTAGATCTAATAAGTTTGACTGATAGATTTAATTTATTTCATCGCCACAGGGCCTTACAAGACATATCCATACATCACACTGTAATTATCCCATGCCTTAAACAAACACGTTGCCATTTCCTCCAGGCGTCATGCTTCATATTAGGGAGTGTTGTGAATTTAAATATTGTATCTGGGTTGGGGATCCAAGTTGCTGGTCTGCTGTTAGTGTCCAAAGTCATTATTTTTAGTCTCATTTTTCAACAAATGGCTTATTGTGTGACTGAATGTAACACTGGAAGGATTGTACTGATATTTATGTGCGTGTCTGCACTAATACAGTATTTGCCTCTAGCAGTGGTTTGTTTAAACACATAATACATCACTCTGTGCGTGTGTAGGCTCAGCTGACTCAGTAGACATGTGGAATACAAGGATTTTACATGCAGTTTAAGAATATTCTACATGTGGACTTTTAATTTAACGTAACATAACTTTTAAATTAACATCTGAAATAACAGCCACTGTAGCAACTTAAATAAACCTCCTGTACTAATCCTTCGTTTAAAGTCACCGGAAAGACAAATATCAAATGTGATCACAGCCTGTTTATGTGTGTGTGTGTGTGTGTGTGTGTGTGTGTGTGCGTGCGTGCGTGCGTGCGTGTCTCACCGAGGCGACTGCCGTTGCGAGGCATGACCATGAGAGAGCCCAGGCCTCCTCCGATGACGCTCTGAGGCCGTCGGAGCGGCGGCTTTTTAAAGGAGCCTGTGTACTGGTGGAGGAAGGAGTGGACACTGTGGGCCGACGGAGGACGACCGTTCCTCACTATGGGCTCTGTGGAAGAAGACACAACATTTTATTTTTTTTAATTATGACAAAAATCTGACAAAAAAATGACTGAGCAAGCATATGAGTCAGTTTGTGACTGAACGAAGGCAACTGGTAACAGAAACACTGAATCCTATAAAAACAAATAAAGTTTTCCAACCATTCACAAACTTCAAATCTCAGTAGGCATCAGTCAAAATGGCTAAAAGTTCATTAACTATTTAATGATAAATGGAAGTTGGTGATGATTTCAGGCATTTTGCAGTCTAAAAGCTTTCTGATGCACTAACTATACATTACTGGTTACATAGCATAACACCAGCCTGCATAAAATAATCACAGTTACATAAGCGGTTTCAACTCGTAATCTACTGATGGTTAGATTTGCGTGTTATGTCAGTTAACGGCTGTGACCTAGTGAGATAGTAAATTGCATGCTGAACAAAATATTATTCCACATTAAGCATGTTTCCATAAATGAACAACAACACTGAATTTTCTTTTTCACAGGTTTAAAACGGATAAACAAAAAATGTCAAACAGAGTGAGAAACAGAAGAAAACAGGTTGTTTGCGAACAAAGAACTGTGACAATACCGATGAATACAAGAGAAACAGCGACACGGAGATGATGAAAGTAAAGGACTGATAAAGGAATTGTTATACAATAGATTATACAGTAGATTGTGTACTTATATAACACAAGTGAAATGTGTTAAATATACATAACAATAACAGGAGAATTTTAATGTGATCATCATATTTTTAGCACACCTGAAAACATCATTAAAAAAAATCATAATGCTGCCTCGTCGTAACAGTACTTGTCCTGGCTATACAAAAACTTTATGAAAACCAACCTGATTTGGTGCAATCTAATCTTTATGTGCTTTAATTTGTCCAGAATATCACATTCCTGCAGCCTCCCAATGAAACAAGGGGTTACCCAACTGTAAACAGAGCTGGGGCTGTTACAATGTGGTCTGTTCTCTCATCCAGTGTCAGCAGTGTATTTTGTCTGGAGAAAAGAGTCTAAAACTGCTCTAAATCCACTGACAGAGGAACATTTGTCCAAATGCAAGAATGGAGCTGACAGAGGTGAAAGATTTATAGTGTATAGAGTAGCACCAACGAAGACGCCAACAGTGAAAGTGAGTAGAAATGGAGCCCTAGAGAAGCTGTTTAGCAGGCAGACGGAGCTCAGACAGAGTTATACTGTAGGACATGTGCAACAAGAGCAGTGAAGATTAGGACGAGACATAACAGTTAAAGAGTAACATAAAAGAAAGATGGTTATGGAGCATATTGGTTTGTCTCTGAAAACAGGACGCTTTTAGCCGTTTTAGTACATTTTACATGCATGATTAAAATAAGGCTTTACAGTTACACTAAGATTTTAGCAATGTGTGACGCATGTGTTTGGCACGTAGTGAGCATATGATTAGAATGAGACTTGGATTATACTGCTCAAGTTGTGTGAGAGTTTGTAAACAGATGTTTTGATATAGTTTTGCTGTTGTTAAACGCGGCCTCATGGTAACATGGGGTGAGAAATAAATATACAAATGATCTTTGTGTGGGTAAAGTATTCCTTTAATATGGTGAACCCTCCACCCAAACATGCAAACAGAGGCGGAGTGGTTAGAGTGTGTAGAGGCTTATCATCATATCATATGTCTGAAGCAACAATGGGAACAAAGGGCAGTCGCCACGGTAGCTATCCCTTTAATATCTCTGGTTTTATTAGGCACTGGGAGCAATGTTGGAAATCAACAAGTAGGACTGACTGATGGCAACACCGGATTCTTTTGATGGTACTTTTATTTCTTACATCAGTGTTATGAAATACTTTGATTGGGTGTTTTATCTGATAGAAAAACAGACATTTCTCTTCAGTTATTCATTACACACAAAGCATCTAGAATCACAGCTTCAGCGTGACTGTATTGCCTGTCTTTTGTTTTGCGTTTTCACAACATTTTTGGTTTGCGAATCATAGTTTTTCTTTCACATTTCACATTGTCGCTCTTTGTTATATTTTGAAATGATGGTCATTTTCAGTTGCAGTTTTTTGTTGAATGGCTTGCGATCCTACATTTCTTTCCATTTTTATTGGGATGCACCGATCTGACTTTTTCAGTTCCGATATCGATACCTGGTGTTTGGGTATGGGCCGATATCGAATACCGATCCGATACCATCCAATCTGATGGTGTTTAATCAATAAGCTGTATGCCTCACTGTGTGGAAGTGACTGAGATCATTCTTTTATGTGGAAGGCAACATCAAGCTTGACTTAAACAATTATTTCCCATTTCACAATGTAAAACAAAATGTAAAAAATAAATACATAGATATAAATTGACTTAATTGTTTATTATTAAAAAAATTAATCCTACACCAACTTGGAAAACATCTTCAATATTAATAGGAATCACCAAAGTGTAAACATTTTTAATGTGACAACAAACATAGAACTGAATTGAATAGATCAACCCCATTGTCACCGATACCCGATCCAGCTATTTGAGTCTGTATTGGCCCGATATCCAATCCGGTGGATCCCTAATTTTTTATTAACGGACTAATTTAACCCCATACAGGTAGCTTTTATAAGTGTTCTGAAGGTCATAATAAAAAAATAATCATGTTTTTCATTGAGTTAGACTTACAAAGACACCACTAACATTTTGTTTCAGTCACTGTAGTCCTACTGGCCTCAGAGGGTGTTTGTTTTGGGCTGTATAACAATGACTGAATGTGCTCTACCTCACGGAGACATCACAGTAACCCTTCCCAAACCCCATTAGATAAATGCACCCCTGACTGGGCTGTCATCAACCATTGGCTCTGATTTTCAAGCTGGAAAAACAGGGCTGTCAAATCTATCTTAATCTTGAATAAATCCGAGGCAGGAAATAAGACATGTAGCTGCAGAGTCATGCTTCATTTTATTTCTGCTATTCCTAATAATAAATACTGAACAAGATTTGAGAGGTTTGAGAGGAGGCTCTCCACATCACCATCTAAACCCCCACCACCCCCAATCGCTTTCTGATTAGTCTAGCTTTTAGTTTCCAGGGTCAACCAATTCTCAGTCCATTTTTTAGACTTAAATCTTATTTACAAAATTAAGCTCACAAGGTTCAGGCTGATTCAGAGTGCTCTGGGCGTGCGTGTCTTGTTAACCTAAAAAAACAGATGTCCCTACGTAACCGTTTTGTAAGCACCGACATAAAAACTTTGGAACATTTGGTGTGTCCTATTTTACAAGACATGTCCTCAATTTGTTTTTTTTGTTATTGTATTTTTGTTGCACACATCATCAACAATCCCTTCTACACCAATGAGGCATTTCCTAGATTTCCTATGAAAACAGAAACATATACACAGCCACCATGTAATATCTAGGGCCGGGACGATTCACCTATCTCCCGATTCGATACTATCACAATACGTGGGTGCCGATATGATATTCAAATCAATTCAATTTATTTTTATATAGCGTCAAATCATATCAGAAGTTATCTCGAGACACTTTTTATATAGAGCAGATCAGACCGTACTCTATAGTCTAGACCGTACTCTATATGTATTGTAATTTTTAAGTATTGCATTCTACAAGTATTGCGATTTTTGTTAACTTTTTTAACACTAGACCATGGGAAAAAGGTTGAATCATACACTTCTAGGGAGTTTTACTTTGGAAAATATCTAAATGAATACAGTAAAAATGTTTGATTTTCAGCATGTATGTAGTCAGAGATGTCCTGACGTCAAATATATCAGTCATTGTCAGGCATTATTTATAATTTTTTTTCCAGTAACCCAACAATCAAAGACTAAAAATATATAAATTAGTGGTATTTTCTTTTTAATTTATAAGGGACATGTAATGTTTTATACTTCTGGTGAATATAATCCATCAATCTTATTTCCATATATGTATTTTGTATATACAGTTCACTTTCTTAACACCTTGTTTTGAAAACCGGACGTAGTCACACGTGTATACTTCCGCTAACATCGCCAAATCCGTCGTTAGCTCTCTCTAGCTCTCCTGTCAGCTCCCTTCTCTTTAAACATCCATGGTCAGCTCCATCGGGGTCACTTGAATGCATTTAACATAAATGTCAGTATTTGGGTGCTCTACAGTTGTAACGTAGACCGATTTGACCACGGAGATACGAGTGACGGCTGATTGACCGCAAAACGATTTAGCATGCAGGTTTAGCCATGATGTCTAGCTCTGCTTTTCCTGGCAATGTGTGAAACCCAAAGTGTTCCCATACTATACTGTATGTGTAGTGATTACCACTTTGGATTTAACATGTGAGGGTGCAGGTTGTATCCAGGCGGACCGTTCGTCGTTTTTTACTTTTTCGTTTTGGCTCGCAGATATGGACATGGCAACACGTTACTCTGACTACAACAATAAAAGTGGTAACTTCCTTCTACCTCAGCATAGACTCAAATGAAGCAAATATATCGATTCTAGCATTAAGAAAAACAATTTCAAAATCGTAAAAAAAAAAAAAAGCGCGATACAAATGTGAATCAATTTTTTTCCCACCACTAGTAATTTCCCGCCCCTTATGCCACCTCTCCCTTATCTCTCTACAGCTGCTGCTGCTGCTGGCCTGAGTTATAAGTGTTATATAATCAGATCAGGACCAGAACGCTTTCCCCAATCACAGAGTTCAGATCACTTCTCATCTGGCTACTCCATTCTGTCTCCTCTCTACCCTACTTACTGTTACACAGGCTGATAAAATCCCCTCACACACAAACACAAACACACAAACAGAGCATGACTCTGTGTCCCCACTCACCAAGCACAGAACACTCTGGCCAAACCTGGTGTTAATCACTACACAAAAAGCTCTTTGCAAAGCCCAGTTAGTTCTCAGAGGGAGGTGGGGAGGGGGAGGTTGGGGGTAGGCGGACTTGGACGATCTGATTGATTGAAGAAGGGGGAAAAAACTTCTCATTTGGACAAAAGACAAGAGGGGAAAACTGAGGACAGGCCTGAAAGAAGCTGGGGGGTAAGGGGACCTCTGGGTGGCCAAAAGAGAGGAAGAAGAGTTGAAAGATGCAACAAAAAAAAAAGAAAGAGGGGAAAAATGCATCAAGATGCCTGGCTGGTTTCACCAAGTCATCCAAGTTGCCGTGGCAATGTCATGGAAACTCCAGAATGTTTCCAGATCCTGAGCGCCATGGCAACAATGTGGTAGTCCACCGAGTCATGCTCCCTCCCTCGCTCCCTGCAGATTTTGTGAATATCAGCGGAGATAAGCCGATGTGCCACTCTGCTTTTTGTTTTGACGCCTTTAAGGCCACAACCTTCAGTAGGATCCAGATGAATGATGTAACCAACTACAGTATCTGATAAGTGTGGAACAGAGTGTGTCTGCAGTGACAAATAAAGAGTCATGTCAGACAATATAGATCTGTGAAGTTGTTTCTGTAAATGTCACATTAACTTTCTGAATAGTCAATGTCAACTGTGACTAGATTTCCAAGGCTTGCACGTACATAACAGCTTAAAGGGATAGTGCGGATTTTTTGAAGTGGGGTTGTATGAGGTACTTATCCTTATGGTACATGTCCACGGGGGCGTTTTTATCGCAAGGGATCGCCTCGCTTCCCAGCATTGGACGCTTGACGGGCTGCAATTAGACACAAGACACTTGGCACCTGATTGAACGCTTTCCCTTGTGGGCTGCTGCTCACACGCTTTCAATAATCCATGCAGTTGCTGAATCTGTCTTTAGTTTGGATCGACAACACTTAGTTTACAAGTTTCTTGGGAATTTCCAGAGAGGGCGAGTCGCGTCGGACGCCCGTGATTTGCATAAAGTAGCTTAGACCTCAACTTTTAAAATGAGGAGCAGCCAACGTGACGCCCTGTCTCTCGAATCGCGCCACCACTCTACCAAAAAGCATTGCACGGCTGCTTACATAGACAATGAATGGGAAGCGTGGAAAGGACGGAGGCTGTGGATATGTACCATTAGTCAGTGGTGTTTTAGGGCATTTTCACAAGCCTTAGTCTGTTTGGCTAATCCGACCAACCAAGACCACCTCTCGCAAGCGGTCTCAGACCAGTTGTTTTGGTCCATACCAGAGTACGCTTACTGCATTCACAACTGCCCAAACAAACTGCACCAGAGGTTGAACTGGACCAGAGTTTGATTAATGTGGACTAAGGGAGAAGGGAAATATCCTAAATATAATGTACACTTAAGCTGAAATAGATTTTTTTAGGTGGCTAAGATACGTTTTGCTGCTGCCCCCGTCCACAGCAGTACATTGCTTTATTTCCGTGCCGACCACCATCTACTGTAGACAATACACTGACTATGGATACTATAAGTATTGCAGTAAGAAATATCCAATCATCAAGCTTAAACTTCTGTTGGAGTATCGCTAACAGCGAGCTGAAGCGTAGAGTAGACTTTGCAGAAACCTGATAACATATTCAGCAGTTTAACTCCATCCACTTTCAAATTCTAGTGTTAGATAATATTTGGATTTGGCTTTGGATAAAAATGCTATATAAATGTAGTCCATTAAAATGCAGCAACTAAATCCCTTTTCAGACACGCACTTCATTACATAAACATGGTGGAAATTTAACACGTCAGTCTGGTGTTTGAATAAAGCCCCGAGTCATGACGGCAGTCTTGGTTGGTAATGGTTAGACTACAGTGTCCCTTATTCACTTAGTGATGGAGATAAAAAGTCATTCAACTGCAGTAAAAGTTTGAAAATCCATAACTGATGTAGCCTGTCAGAACTCATCACTGTTCTCCAGCAGCATTGCAGATTTACCCATATATAATCGTCTTGTCATGCTTAAATAAAGCAACTACGGAACAGTTACATAACAAAGACCTATGAATGTAGTAGTGAATGATATGTATACCAGCCTCTATCCCTGTATATGTAATTTTATGAAATACCTATATAATACTGTAAATCAACATGCACGTCACACACACAGTACAGCCACACACACACATACATCATCATGTCGTCAGCGTGGAAGTTCTTCAGCGTGAGTGAAGTTGCAATAAAAATATTTTTTCCCTCAAATCTAGGGATAATTGTGATAAATAATCGTGATCTCAATATTGATCAAACTAATTGTGATTATTAATTTGTCCATAATCGTGCAGCCCTACTGTATACAGTCTATGCTCATTGCTCAATACGCATCAAGTTTTACAAACTGCTTCTAAAACTCACCGCTGTCCTTCAGGCCGTTCTCCTCGATGGTCATCTGCTCTGCCAGCTCAGACAGCGACTCGTCGATGGTGTGGCTGCCTCGTAACGTCTGAGAGAGACGCCGCTTGAACCGCTTCATTTTCTCCATGGAGCTCTCGGGAAGGGGAGGCCTGAGGATGCCAAATAAAACAACACATATTTGAGTGTAACCCATGTAAGACAATGATAAGAATAGATACAGCTTGTTTTAGTTACAGAAGACTACTCTACCACCGCTATCTGTAATCTGTAGTGTTGATTCAGGCCTTGACATTTCACGGACAAAATCTGTAATGTAAACTGCCTTTGATACAAAAGAATACACCTCATCCGCCTGCAGCCATGTTTCACAATCCCACATCAAGAGTGAAATCAAAGACGCTGTTGATCACCCGGTATCTGACAAGGACAGATCAGCACTCTGACGTTAATTATGACTCAGCTCATTGGGGCACATTACTTTACATTCCTCCTGCTGGGAAAACATGACAAGTTGGTGAGAGATTCTTACGGCTGAGTTTAGAGTACGGTCCCTGGCACACCGGACTGTAAAAGCAAATCCTAAACCAGGGGGATTTGCTACTGAATGGAGCAGGACTAGTCTGGGCCGCATCGAGTCCACATCACACATTCCAGCTGCATTTACTGTGTACATGAGAGTGTGAGAGCTAGAGACAGTCTGTGTGTGTGTGTGTGTGTGTGTGTGTGTGTGTGTGTGTGTGTGTGTGTGTGTGTGTGTGTGTGTGTGTGTGTGTGTGTGTGTGTGTGTGAGAGAGAAGAAGAAGAGATCAAATCAAGACATCAAGATATTTGGCAATGTTTGGCAGGAGCAGATTACAAGCAGCCTCTCCCTGTGACCTCAATGTAGAGATCATGACTCCACTACTACTGCAGATCTGGACAAGAGTCTGTCTGTGTGTCAGCGACGATGAGTAAAGCCAGACATGAAAACACATGAGTAGTACAGCCCCGCAGGGCTCGCTGCCTGTCAACTATTCCCTACTGACATCCTTTGTCTTCCAAATATCAGTCATAACCCGAATACTGCAACAACATACTCACACGGCCACTAGTGCCAAATAATGCGAGCATGGTAGCAGAACAGGGTACGGCTGAAACTAAGGCTGCCCTCTAATTCGTCATGATTTGAATCATCAGTTAAAGGATAGGCTCTTACTTAAAACAATACTCACATGGCTGTATGTACATCTAAACATTTTTTGGTCACTGTAACTTTTCTTCCTGTCCATACTGGCCGCAAAGAGATGTTGTTTAGCAAGGAAATATGAGGCTTTAGCAATGACAAATCAAGTGGGGGTCTTCCAAAATCCCTCTTTTAAAAAAAATAAAGAGTCAATAATTTTGGCAAACACCCATTTGATTTGTGTAACTCAGACTGTTGAAAACTCATTTTATCTATGGCTAATCTTAAGAATGTATTTTTTCACAGAACGAGGACTGTGTCCCATCAAATCCACTGGAATTGCGGTGGGTAGGTAATAGGGATAACTTCTTGGCCAGTATGGAAAGAAAAAAACAATTTAAGGTGCTAAATGCGAGATTAGGAGCATTCCTATTGCCTCTGTTCTCGGTTCTCGACATGGAGCAGGCGCTAATAACAGTAACAGTGAAAACAACGGCAACACTGCTGACAGAGCTAACAGTGTTTACCAAGGAGGGAACCAGAGGGTGTTTGCTACGTTTCCGCAACGGCGGCGTCAGTTGGGATGTTTTATCAGCTGTAACCACCGTATGAGTGCAGAGCAGCGGCAATGAGCTAGCCAGTGGGGCACGCTCATATGCACTAACATGCACTAAAAGGCACGTGCGGTCGACCCGGCTATGTCAACAAAGCACAGAGAAGCTCGGATTACAACACACACAGAGGGAGAGCAACTTCACTCTCTGCTCAGGTAGACATTACTCCAAGCCATGATTTAAACTTAATTTTGTCAGTTTCATTGTACAAAAGATGAGGATAACAAGGGCAACTAACAATTCTTTTATTATGAATTCATCTGTTGGTTGTTACTTCCATTAGCAATTAGTCTAAAATGTCATAAAATACTGAAAAATGCCTTTAAGTTCCCAGAGTCCGTGGTCGTGTTTTGTCCAACCAGCAGCTGACAAACCAAACATATTCAATTTACAACTATATGAAACAAAGAAAAGCAACAATCTTCACATTTGAGAAACTGGAAACAAAGATTGTTTGCCGTTTGTGCTTGATAAACAACTTAACAGATGATTAACAGATTGTTGTTGAGTATTGCAGTGGAGACTGGGAGAATCATCAGCCCAAACTGGAAAATCAGCTGCTGCATGGCCTATTTCTCACCCCAGATACTTTAAGTTTAGAGCTAGAGCGGCTGGTTTAAAAAGTTTGTACACAGAGTTTTAAGAGGCAGTGAGCCTGCCCCCATTCCCTCCACACAACGGACAGCAGCAACCCTCTGTCTGAACTGGGCTTAAGGCCAAAGCAAACTGGGACAGTGCAAAGACGAAATATTAAACTGTAGATCATGAGCAGTTAAACCACACAAGGAAACTTCATACATTCACTGCTTCAGATAGCAGTGAAGCAGCTGAAATGTCTCAACTTGAATACCCCAAAACCTTGTAACATGACAGTAAAATGCATCCATGGCTGTCCTGTTGGTTAAGATTTAGTATGAGTACCATGTACACGTGACGTTCCTGGTTTGATTCTGGCCAGCAATCTTTGTCACAAAGTTTCATTTTGGCAAATAGGGCAAATCTACGAGGTCATAAGTACAATGAATGGAGCTCTCTTCTCCACTACAGCCATGTTACTGGTCAGAGTATATATTTTTACATAACAATCTTGTCTTGTCTACATTTATACATACTGCCCTTCTGTGCTCTTAGTCAAGCATGAATCAATCTAATTAATCCAGGAACCGAGATGAGGCAGAACGTCAACTCGACTGTCATAACAGCTTCACATCAGTCCAACTCAGCAGCCTGTCGTCTCCTGAACAGCTCACTGCGTTACCCATTCTCCTGCTGCAGCATTACGTTTCCTGTCTTTCTTCCCACAGCAAGTGACACGCTTGATATACAGTTATATACAGTTAGTCAATGGCTATGCTTCCATACAATTGTGTCAAGCAAATTTTAAGCAAACTTTTGAAATGTTGCAAAAAAGAACAGGTGAATTGCCATCAACTGGTTTGGATCGAATAAACTCAGCTTATCGGCTACAGTGTAGTTTGGTCATAAATTGGCGCTATAGGCTACGCATGGCTGTAATCCGCCAGTAAACAGAGTAGAAGTAGTTGCAAACAAAAAACAAAAAAGTCAGCTTGGTCATCTAACCATCTACGATAGAAAAATGTCGGTATCGGCCAATACTCAAAGCCCATGTGTCGCTATCAGGACTGAAAAAGTTGGATCGGTGCATCCCTAATATTGTGGACATTTCATAGATTTACGGGATAAATCGAGAAAAAAAATAATGGACAGATTGATTGATAATAAACACAAGCATTAGTTGTGGCCCTGATATTATTCTGGACAAACAAAATCACTATAATGTGTTTACAATCATTGGGATAAGCTCAAATCTGGATTATCTGGCACCAACATTGGGATGAACTGACAGGCCATTCCCTGTAGGTTTTTTGCAGTAAATCTCAGTAAATCAGTTTCCATGGTAATATCCAGAATCCCCGCTTATGAATGTACTGTATCTGATGGGGCTATGAGGGGGCACATTAACATCTCATAAATAACCGGGATATGACCTACTATCCAGCAGACTGTGTGGATACAAATCACTTTCTGAGCGTTCAATGGAAAGTTAATGGCTGCAGTGGAGAGGAGGACAAGACGGGGGGGTTGGGTTTACCGTGCACCCGATTCCGCTGGCCCACAATCCTGCTCTGGGATCGAGTGTGGAGCTTTGGAAATGATCCCTGTTCCGAGCCTTATCCCTGCTCCCATAAGTAGGCCGGTCTGAGGTCTGAGCTCCAGATCTCCTGGGAGGAGGCCAGTGAGGAGGAGGGAGGGGGGAATGCGGGGTGGAGGGGTCCGAGCGCTGTGCCGATTCTGGATTTGTTACCACGGCAACCCCACTGCTTTTTCCATGTTGAAAATGCAGAGCACGGCAGGAGATTGCATGCATGCTGATTTTCCGTCTCCCTCCATTTCAGACCCTATAGCAACCCCAACCCCCCCTCCACTCCTACGTGTGCATTTTCATCCCCTAAACCGGCAGCCATCAATACCATAACACAACACTCGCCTCACAGACAAACTGACATCGGCAGCTGTATGCTAAATTGCATTTTCCACCTCTGTTTTCCTGCGGAAGGTAGCGGGGAGGGGATGCAGAGGAGAGGAGGAGCGTGGAGGCATTATGGATGCTGCAGTGGTGACGGTAAACATATGCTTCATATGGATACTGTCCTTTTCCTGCTGCAGCCACGAGCAAACAGCGACTGTGCGGATGATGAACAGAGGGCTACTAAAAGGGTAAGAGTTCCTGCTGTGAGGAATCACCACCCCCCACGGATAGCCCTGTAATGCCAGACTACAGCTCCACAAGCAGTGTCTGAAATTAACTTTTTGACTCCCCGACACGCATATTTTTTACCGGCAAAAATAATAAATTGCCTTTTTGTGTCACATATACATTTGTTTCAGTACATGTCATTAAGATAATGAGGTATTATGTTGAATATGGAGGTGTAACGATACGTTTTTACAACGATACGATTTCCATGGTTCCGATACGATTCAAGGAGGATATCTGGCTCATCTAGAGCGATACGATACGATACGATACGATACGATACGATACGATACGATACGATACGATACGATACGATACGATACGCTACGATACGCTACGATACGATGATTTGAAATCGATACAGTAACTTTTTTCACCAAAGATTCAATCAGTTTGACTACGAAATAAATAGCTGGATACTGGACAGAGCAGGTCAGGATTCCTCAAAGTTTTTTTTTGTAAGGGAGTCAGGGATTAATTAATTATGGATATAAACAAGTAAACAACAATTAATGGCAAATACATACACCTTTTATTTGAAAATAATAAAAAGTGCAACTTCAGGACCCGCTGCTTCAGTTCTCAAGATACAAGGCAGTGCAATATTTAACAAAAATATAATAAACCAACTTCTATTCAAGTTAAAGGAACAGTGATTTAACCTGCTGCTTCTGTCCTCGTTTTTTAATACTAGAATGGCACTTGGAGAGCGCAGACCTCCGCCCTCCTCTCCGTTCAGCTTGCGCCATCATCCATGTGTATTTTTGTTTATGTTGAGATCAGCTGTACGTAGCGGAGCATCGTAAAACACTTCATTCAAACTGGACAGAAACAAGTAAAAACTCACCTAAACCGTCGTCGTTACTCTTTCCAACAATCACCAAGTGTGCTTTGGTCGAACTCAACTGTAATTTCACAGAGTTTAATGTGAAAAAAACGTTGTTTCTACAGTCGTGTATGTATATGTTTTTCATGTAAATTATATCGAATATTGAATTACATCAGATCTAAAACATTATTCCTTCATTTAGCGCGTAGATTTCAAAAGTGGCAGATAAAGTTTCTGAGTAGCAGACAAAAAAAACACTTGCCTGCGAAAAAAGTAAATTTCAGACCCTTCCCGCCAGTGTGGCAGATAGCCTTCTGAGATTTACTCGCCAAACAGGAAATCTACCCGCACTACAAACGCTTGGTGGGTGTTAGCTTCGGACCCAGTCCACAAGCCACCATCACTGCAGAGGTCTGTGCAATTGTCCCACTTCTGCTAGATGAACCAATCACAACACAGCCACCATCACTGCCACAGGGCGCCTGCTGTCCAGGACACCCGCAGAAACAGGAAAAGCAAGGTCGCAACCTCTCCGTGACCCCTACAGGGTTCAGTAAACTACCTAACGTCACTGCCTTCAGGAGAAAATGTCTGACTCTTTTCTCCTCCCCCGGCTGCCTGGCACACAGAAGACGTCAGAGAACAAGCGTGACTGTTGGCATGATCCACGGGTGAGCTAAGCCTTGCTTTTCTAAAGAGCAGCCTTTTCTCATCCTGGCCAAGACAATGAGGACATGAGTGAAGGAGCTGGCTCCATTATGGGGCCCTTATATAAAGGCTACATTGTGCACAGTAAAAAGTAGGCTTTTTCAGGAGACACAGGAGGTGGCGGTGTGCTGCGTGGTGCTGAGCCGAGCATGACAACCAGGCAGGCATGCTTCCCCCACGCACTTCAGCAGGTGAGGCTTTAATTTGACAGTAAGATGTGTTTGAACTTCACCAAGTACATGAAAAAGTCTCATAAAATTTTCTTTGCTCTTTTCCCTCCTCGCTTACACACACTCTTTCCTCGCCCTGCTTTCACACTTGTCACACGTGTCACCTGTGTCCGCAGGGCTGAGTGGTGCTGACAGACAGGTCAGTGCTGATGTGTGTGTGGGAAATACAACAGATGCCTTAGCCAGAGCCCGTGGCCGAAGGAGGCCAGGCCAGACCAGACCCGTGACGCACGGCCACAGATCTCACAGGCAATAAGATTCAACACTAGCTGATTAACGCTGCTGCCATGGTTACAGAGGCTTGAGTGACAGGCCTGCTCCTCTCTAAGCTTTCTCTGTGGCCCGATATCACCTGCAGTCAGACAGCAGATGACATTATTGCAGTTCAATAGTTTTCTGAGCCATAATATAGTTTTGTAGACTCCATGAAGAAAAGGTAAAAAATTAGGGCTGTCAGTCAATTAAATACTTAATCGCGATTAATCGCATGATTGTCCATAGTTAATCGCAATTAATCACAAATTAATCGCATATTTTTATCTGTTAAAAATGTACCTTAAAAGGGAGATTTGTCAAGTATTAAATACACTAATCAACATGTGCGTGGGCAAATATGCTTGCTTTATGCAAATGTATGTATATATTTAATATTGCAAATCAAGAAACAAAACAAAACAATGATAACAATTGTTGTCACTGATATAACAAAAAATGTTTCTAAAATCTTTACCAACCCTACCTTTAAAAGGGACTGTTTGTAAGAATCAGAAATTGCTTGTTAACAGCGACAACTGTGGCCGTTAAGTCAACGAAAGTCAGCGTCCTGTTTCTCAAGCTTGTGCTCGCTCTACATAGACATGAACGAGCATCGCTCAACACAGTGAGGCGACACACGTCAGCTAAAACCACAATATCACTCTATATTTCAGCTGCTTGGCAGTAATGTTAGCTGACCAGACGAAGGTCTCTCCATGAATCAATGCTGATCCTAGTGTTGGCTTTTCCTGCCTCAGCCTCCCGACAGCAGCCGGAGGGAACAGGGGAGACCGAGTTTTGGTCGGAGACGATAACGTTACTCGCTCCGGAGCCCCGTCACTTCACAAGACACAGGAAACGTCTGTTGGTCTGGAGGAGCTGCAGCATTTATTTCTGCACAAACGTCCACTAGATATTCTCAGAGCTAAACTAACTCTTCTGCAGTGTGTAGAGTGCGCGCATGCACGTGAGGTGGAGCGAGCTGAGCGAGTGAGAACGAGCGCGGTGTGAGTGAAGGCAAGCAGGCAGGCAGAGGAGCAGAGTACAGCAGAGACTACGGTCCTGGAGACCAAAGCTACGGTCTCCCCCGCGTCCTCTGACCGCGGCCAACACTGTTTTGCAAGACGGGCTTCACTAGATATAACTTTGCGGTTTTGGTGCTTCCGTGTAGTTTGTGTTGGAGTCTTGTCTGAACAGCGTAGCCACACGTGAGCGTGCATGGGACACCGACCTGGATTGATTTATAAGTGTAAGAAGTTACAAACAGTCCCTTTAAATATACAATTATACCCAAAATTATCTTAAGAAAAAAAAGTTAGAAAAATCACAAAACTAAATTTGAGTAATTCCCCTTCATAAATATGTCATAAATAACATCAACTTTGAAATTAAACACCATTCATTTGAAAACGATACATATAAAGCACCACTTACACTTCACAAGATAACACGGTTTATGAATGGAATGAAAGGCCTGCATGAATTGTGACAGATAAGCCTTGTGGACCCAGCTGAGATCGACAGATAGGACCTGATAGCATCTGGCAGCCAGCAGACTTGTGTGTCACTCCAGTGTAATACATTTTTCTTTGTTGTGAAATCAATTTTTTTTTTTTTTGAAAACAAATTTTGTGGTTGGAATTCTTTGTGGATAAAAAATGAGGATCAAATAAAACTTTTTCAGACTGGATCCTTACAGTTACAAGATTTTAGGTGTCAATTTCTCCCCATAAATACAAATATTTAAATTGATAGTTTTCATTTATTCTAGATAAAAGGCAGCCTGATTATCATAGACTCCTGTTTGGCTCATTACGGAGATAATCGCCCAGGCGTGGACTCATCTGATCTGAGCCCAAGTTAAGTCACCTGGCGTCCATTTGTGAGCAGAGCATTAGCATCAGAGAGCGACAATTAGCCTCCGCCTCCCCCTCCCCGCTCATCACTGCACCAGCAGCCCCAGCAGGTCTCCATAGCCTTTCATGGCTGTAAAAAGGGAACAACAGGCCACGATGCTATCTAACTAAGGGCAGACGGCAGGATGGGGTTATCAGAATATCAGTTTCAGTATCAAACTGCAAACACAAACAGCTCTCAGCAGCCTTTGTAGTATTTTCAAACAGCCTGCATGCCAGGCCCAGTGGTGTGTTACAGCACTTGAGGGAAAACCTGCGGAAAGTGAAGAGGGATCTTGTTTGTAACTGACCTTTTTTGTATGTGTTAGAGCTGCATAAAACACAATATTATTCTTATTTGTTTGGTTTAGGGCTGCAACTTAACAATTATATTCCTTTTTCGATTAATCTGTTGATTATTTTCTTGATTAAGTGATTAGTTGTTTGGTCTATAAAATGTCAGAAAACAGTGAAAAATGTTGATCAATGTTTCCCAAAGCTCAAGACGACATCATTTGAATTTGAATTTGCATTTGAATACAAGGAGAATGTGGAAAAACTTGTTTCGATCGTGCTCCTTCTTCCCACGTGTGAGTGGTGAGAAACTCACTAAGCTTTGAATTAAATGGAAAATTGATAACTTCATTGAGAAGGAACTTATTTTTAGCCGTTGAACATTGGTCTACTTTCTCAATCCCTGATTATAAAACCCTACTGAGCCAAGGTACAGCAGGCCTGGGGGTTTCTAAATTCAGCTAATTAAAAAACCAAACACATGGATTTAACCTGATCTTTTATTAAACCAGTGAGAACTTAATTAAGAGCACTTCAGCACATCTCAAATATGTGAAGCGATGCTGGCTGTAATAACGTTGGTTTGGATGAATATGTGTGTGTGTCTGTATCCAAATAAAGACCAGACAAGTGTTCAGACAGTTCCCGCAAATCCTGCCAAGAGTGACGGAGAAAAAAGGCAATATTTGTCCCTCACCTGTTTCAGACATTAATACATCAGATGACGGCCCAGATATGTGGTGTAAGGTATTACAGTTTAACTCGATCAAACAGGTTCTCAGCCAGCTGGCTCGGTGGCTGCAGTGGGGTCTTTACTACCACCGGACACTTCCAAGATTCAGACTGAGGTGGAGAATCTGGGAGTGGAGGCGGCCAAACTTGCTAGCAGCAGCATTTGTCTTGTGGGGCAACTGCATGACGGGCCTGAAGCTGCATGCCGGTGCTTGAGTTCTTGTGTTAATGCAGCAAAGAAAAGAGGAAGAGTTTGTATTCATGGCTATCTATAGACAGGAGTGGTGCCTGTGACATAGCAGCTGCTCTCCAGAGAGCGGTGACACATTAACCTTCAGCCAGCTGTCTTGGTCTGCCGCTTAAACATGAGCTCACACACTCAGAACACACTATTTGTATAAGCGAAACCTTGTACATGGAATTAAAACTGGCAAAAACTCTATTAAGTTTGGTTTGAAATCATTCTGTGTATACAAAAACACATGTGCATGCTCCCACACACACACGTCTATACACATACTGGACCATCATCTGATCTGCACTGGGACTCGAGGGATCAGCACCGCGTGGCTACAGCTGTTTCACAGCGGGTCAGGTTACCCTGCCACCACCATCCCCAAGGCCTTCACCAAGGGAACGACCCCACGTCAAACCAACACACACGGGCACACTGTCCCCCAACAGCTCCCCACCCTCCTGCAGGTACCAGGCTCAACACCAGGTATTTAAAGCCCAAAAAACGACACAGGACCTCCTGGAGCTTTTGAGTGGTATACATCTTTCAAGGAAGCTCGACAGCTTGTGGCTGTCAAACGGAAACCTGGAAATGAGAGAAAGTGCTTTGACAGCGCTTTCATTCGGCAAAACAATATAAACACGACAAGTAAAACTGGCTGGGTATCGAACCTAGTTTTTGACCAAAATGATTCCGTAGTACAGTATCAAAAGTGTCAAAAGCTTTCATTGAATGCTTGCTTCTATACTTATTTTTATCAGAGGGCTTCTAGTTTAAATCATATTTTTGACTGCATTTATTTAAGCAAAGTTCTTGTTTGGCTGCTAAACATTATTGAACATTTCAGAAGTTTAGAAAGGAAAAATGTCTCTGTACAAAAACACTGATCCTCCTCAAAATACGGTATTTTAAAAAGTATCGTTTTAATATCTGTGCTGAAACTATCGGCTGACCTGAAACGATATCTGAACTGGTATCGGTATATCCCCAATCAAGGAAATAATCATCAAATTGATTGATAATGAAAATAATCTTTAGTTGCAGCCCTTTTAGTTTCTGAGCATGCTATAATGGGATGTATTGGACAGCAAGTGAACATTTGGAACTTTTTGTTGGAAGCATAAAAAATGGGCAAGCGTAAGGATGTGAGCGACTTTGACAAGGGCCAAATAGTGATGGCTAGACGACTGGGTCAGAGCATCTCCAAAACTGCAGCTCTTGTGGGATGTTCCCGGTCTGCAGTGGTCAGGACTAGGGATGGAACGGTTCAGGTAAAAAATCCGTATAACACATGCAAGTGTAACTGAAGCTGTGGTCGTGCGTTGCTATTGGCTCAATTTTGGCGAAGTGCAGACCAGATTTTACTGCATATGTCTTGTACCCCAAAGATATGACGCGTTGATGAAGCGTGACCCAGCCTCCTTCTCAGTTGGCACGGATGAAGTGCAGAGTGCGGCTGTCAGTCAGTTTAGGAAATGGCAAGTGGACACGATACAGTACAGGATCCACCAGCATCGTTTTGCTCTGCTGTATGGGAGCATTACAGATTTAGTGTTACCTATGAAAATGACGGAAAAATATGGTGGATAAAACAGCGACTGTATGTAAGCACTGTGCAACAAGTCTGGTTTATGCTAGTGGCAATACTCCGGTGTGTCCGTCGTTAGCGCAAGGAGAAGAAAGTCGGGTAGGAAAGAGTAACTCCTTCCCCCTGCAGCATTTAAACAGCCTCTACAAGCAGATTCAGACAGGGCAAAAAACAAAACTACAGCAATCGGGAGGTTTATAGCGAAAGATATGCAGCCTTATGCACTCGTGGAAGACGATGGATTTCAGCATATGATTAACGTAACGTTACTTGAGCCGCGCTATAATATTCACTCACACCGACACTTAAGCAACACAGTAATTCCAGCAGCACAATCCCTGTAATATGTTTTATATTTATTAATCATTTTTAAATAACACAGAGGCACAGAAATCCAACCGTATTCCTTTCCAAATACTGCACTTTTTGAGTTGAAAAACTAATCTTTCAATTAAGAGCTGATAATCAGGGAATTGAGACATATATTAAACTGTTCTTTTTTTTATTAGTGTAGTTCTGGTTGAGCTTATGCTTCAATTTATGTTGATGGTCTTAGTCTATAATTTCATTATATTTATATGAAAATAAAGCTGCATTCTTTGTTTGCACTAATTACTGTAGAAGACCTACTCTTTCAATTAAGATTTTTACAATGAAGAAGTGTTTATGTTCCTTATGTAAGCCATACTTTTTTTAAGGCAAACATTTGTTAACTTATTTTTGCCAAATAAATGAAAAGCATGTTGAAATCAGTACATGACCTCCTCGCTGTAACATAAATAAACCGAACCGAACCGAAAACCATGACCCCAAAACCGTGATATGAACAGAACAGTGAATTTTGTGTGAACCGTTCCACCCCTAGTCAGGACTTACCAAAAGTGGTCCAAGGAAGGAAAACCGTTGAACCGGCGACAGGGTCAGGCCCAAAGCTCACTGATGCACGTGGGGAGCGAAGGCTGGCCCTTATTGTCCGATCCAATGGAAGAGCTACTGTAGCTCAAATTGCTGAAAAAGTGAATGCTGGTTCTGATAAAAAGGTGTCAGAACACACAGTGCATCGCAGTTTATTGCGTATGGGGCTGTGTAGCCGCAGGACGGTCAGGGTGCACATTTTTATATTCTAAAATGTATTGTAATATTTTTTTAGGTATCATAAGGCAGCACTGTTTTTAGCTTTTAGGTGAAAGTGAAGTGTATAGTGGCAGCAAACCATCTGATGTCAGAGGAGAGATGAGGAGTTTTGTTGTGAAACAATTTTTTTAACTGAGCCATGCTTGTTTTTGAATAAGCTGACTTTTTCAGAATGAAACGGATCACTGCTGACCTAATGTTATGGCCGATTGGTGTGTGTATAGAACATAACATTTACCATACACGCCCTCCTGAGTCTGTAGGTTAAAAATGAGGCTGTTAACAACATGGAAAAACAAATAAATGTGGCAATAAATATGTAACCACATGGGTGTTTTTTACACCTAATGAACTTCCTCATGAGTTTGCCATGCATCCCTCCCCCTCTCCAGAACAATGATGTCTTCCTTTTTGGACATCCTGCTAACTTCACATCCATCTCTCTACTGTTTTACTACCACACAGGTTAACAACTCCCTGTAAGGAAGAAGAAGACATACAGGATTTCATTGAGGGGGGATGAGATTCCTAGAAATTGCAACAATGATGTCTTCCTTTTGGACATCCTGCTAACTTCACATCCATCTCTCTAACAGTTTACTACCACACAAGGTAGCTCATTTAGTGAGCGACTAGTGATGCTTCAGTGTTCTACTGAACGACTCAGGAGGTCTTTTGTTCCAGCAGCGGTCAGATTTTTTAATGAACATTCTTAGATATGGCCTAGATCCATGGTACCTTATGATGTTATTTATCGATGTGTTGTGAATACTGTGTTTTTGTTGTTTGGTTGTTGTTGTCTGACTTGGTGGCAATTGAATTTCCCCACGGGGATCAATAAAGCTATCTATCTAAGGTTAACTCCCTGTAGGAAGAAGACATACAGGATTTCATTGAGGGGGTGAGATTCCTAGAAATTGCCACAATGATGTCTTCCTTTTGGACATCCTGCTAACTTCACATCCATATCTCTGCAGTTTACTACCACACAGGTTAACTCCCTGTAGGAAGAAGACATACAGGATTTCATTGAGGGGGGTGAGATTCCTCGAAATTGCAACAATGATGTCTTCCTTTTGGACATCCTGCTAACTTCACATCCATCTCTAAATTATTTGATAATTTGGGTTTTACTCTTGTGTGTTATACTCTATTTTAGCTTCTATCATAGCTTGTTTTTATTTTCTAATCTTTAATGTTTTTATAACTGTTTTAATTATGTCTTAATGTTCTTTTGCACTTTGTCGCAATGTTCTTTAATGTTTATGTAAAGCACTTTGAATTGCACTGTTGCTGAAATGTGCTATACAAATAAAGCTGCCTTGCCTTGCCTTGTAGGAAGAAGATATACAGGATTTCATTGAGGAGAGGGGGGGGGGGGGTGAGATTCCTATAAATTGCAGTATCAAACTATTTCCCATGCAGCAGCAGCAAGGCAGGCTCCTGTCTGCTGCTGCTGGCCTTCCACACAAAACAGCTGAGAGGGCTTAAAGCTGCTAATACAGACTGTGTGTGTGTCTGTGTGTGTGTGAGCTCACAGGCTGGTACAGTGCTTCCAAGTAGTTTGAGAGAAAGAAAGACAGTCCAACTCTGAAATGTGGGTCAGTGAATGTTTTGCAAGACGATACATGCAGAGACAACCAAACCTCATATAGTGATAACTAAATGACACATATGTTTACCTGTGAGAGGACAGACAAGATGAAACTTACTTTACCATGTATGTAGCTAACCTCACCTTTTAGTTAAATGCAGCCATTCACAGGTGAAAGGGGACAAACTGAACAGCTCACACACACAACAAACAGCTGCATTCACTGCTGAGAGGCTGTGAAGTAGCTCAACATTGTTATAAGCCCGTTGTTGTGTGTCAACGCAGGGCGGTTTTGAATGTTTCCTGTAGCTCCACCAACGAATTCACACACAAAACAACACCGACAATATGTGAGTGTGACTCTCACCAGAAACGATGAGCGGTGCTCCGACCGGAGTCCCCGACCTCGGAGCTTTTTCTCAGGCCGGATGCCGTCTTTACCTCCGTGGAGCGTGGAGAGAAAGAAAGCTTCTTCTTCTTCTTTGTGGTGTTGGTGGCGGTTGGTGGTAGCAGCTACTTTCTGCTCCTCACTGTCGCTTATATATCCGCGGGGTTGTAGCTGTAGTCGCCCAGCAACATGGCTTTAAAGTTTCACTCCCGTTAGAAAATAGGAAGCGCTGTTGTTGGTTTTTTCGACCATGACAGTGTGTGAGAGAGACGATGGTGATTACTGGTTGATCTGAGTGTGTCCTCCTCTCTCTCTCTCTCTCTCTCTCTCTCTCTGACTGACTGCCACCACACAGCCGTGTCGTCAACATGTCCTCCGGAGGGGAAACAGCGCCCCCTCTCCGGTGGTGCTGGGTACTGCAGGGACACACTGTGTCAGAACGGCGTCACAGCGGCTCCTAGTGGAAGACATGCTGCACTGCAGTACTACAGTACATCCACTAACCAGGCAAGAAGTACTCACATATTTTAGTACCACAGTATAGAAGTACTTTGTTACAAGTACAATTCCGGCATTGCAAATTTTCACTTAAAGGTCCCATATTGTATTATTACATTAAATACATTTTTATTTTTAATTATCATTTAGGTTATATTTTTTTATTTACTATTTTGTATTATATACTATTTTTTATTATACTATTTCTTTCCCTTTTTCGAGGTTGTTTTCACATATGCAATTTACAGTTCGTAATTACAAGTTTATAAATCATTTTTTAAGTAGTTGAGCTTATAGACGAACTCATTAAGTACACTAGAGAAAACAACTTCAACATTCAAAATACCTTAAAATAGTATATATATATATATACATATATATATATATATATATATATATATGTATATATATATATATATACATATATATATACTGTATACTATTTTAAGGTATTTATTTATTAGTTTTAGTTCATTTATATTTGTATAATTTAATTTATCTATTTAATTTTTATTTATTTTCAAATCCCTCTTTCCGTGTTACTGTTATTATTTTCAAGAGGGGTTGTTCTGTTGGTTCATTGTGTTTATGTGTTTTTTTTTTCTTTCTTTGTCATCCTTAAATTCCTTTGGTGTTGTGTACCTTTTTTTCCAATATCAATTGTGGTGCCCTTTTTACATTATACACGCATCAATAAAACATTTGAAACAAAGGTCCCATATTGTGCTCATTTTCAGGTGCTACTAGAACATGTTTACATGCTGTAATGTTAAAAATAAACTTTATTTTCCTCATACTGTCTGTCTGAATACGCCTGTATGAACCCTGAAAAGCTAGTTTTAGTCCATTTCAACGGAATTGCGTTGCTAGGCAACAGCTTGGGTCCATGTTTACTTCCTGTCAGCTGATGTCATTCACATCATATAAAACAGTTTTGTTTTATAAAAAAAAATATATTTTTATAACAATAAAAAATAAACTTACTGTTTCTGAATGACTGTGTGTATTTTTCCATGGATTAAACGTTTCGATAATTTCACAGTATTTATACAGCACTTAAACCTGCTTTATAATATAAAAGACATGAAAATCTCACTTTTTACAATATGGGACCTTTAATTAAGTAAAAGTATCATCAAAATCAGTGGTGTAAAGTAACTCAAGTAATGTATTTAATTTCTTTTTTATTAGATTTATTTTACTTTTTTTACAATTTAATATACTAAATACTTTTTCATACTTCTACTCCATTACATTTCAAAGGGAAATATTGTACTTTTTTATTCCACCACATTTATTTGAGAATTTGGGTTAATTGGCAGATTCAGATTAATAATACAAAATATAAATAGATTAAGATAAGATAAACCTAATTAAAATCAGCTCCACATTTACCAGCTGCAACATTAACGTGATGTACACAGTAATACACCAATAATTATAATCCAATATTATAACATACATTATTCTGAAATGGGCCATTCTGCATAGTGTCTGCATAAAAGTTTGGCATGACAGATATACTCCAAAAACATAATCATTTTAACGTCCCACCAAATTTCATTGAAATCCGTTTTTGAGATAACCAGCTAATTAACAAACAGACTATGGTCTAATTGCAAAATGACTTAATTACTCTACCACAAAAGATTCATCACTTGACATGACCGTCTGAGTCTCACTCCACTCGACCATAAAATATGCAGGTTGTGGAACAAACTGGCAACCACTTGTTGTGAAGTGAATGCAGTGGAACGGGGAGGGAGAATGCAACATCTAGTGGCTAAATGTTATCAATGTTATCTATAGCACCTTTAATTCAAAACTTACCGACTCTGTTGAATATAATGTCCTAATTCACAACATGCTTTCCTCACTTACCTGAACAAACATACATATTCTGACCCCCCCCTCACCCTTCCCCCTCCAATTTCCTCTCACTTCCCCGAGCAACAATTCCTCCACCTTGGACTGCCCCACAAAACAATTTAAACATTCAGTCTTTTCTGGTGCATGGCCAGAATTCAGGTGAGTAAAAGAAACTTAAGCAAACAGAAGTCTGCATACTTTCCGCGAGGAAGAAGCAGAGAGAGCGGCCTTGTTGAGGGGCCTCATTCAGCTGCATCTGCAAAGGAGACATTTGGCAAGAAAAACTCTGCTCCAGCTCTGGGCCTCGGCTTGTTTTCAGTCACTTTTTTCCCCAAGAAACGTCAGTGTTTTTGTTGTCTGTCAATGTTTGTTTTAACCAGGCAAGTGGTGCATATTCTGCCTGTAGTGTAATTTCTATAGTGAGGCCTTTAAGTTGTCCCTACAGAAACAGGCCCTCACAGGCCCATGCTACTTAGAAAAAGAAGAGGTGCACAACATGTTTATCAAGTCAAAATTAAATCCTCAGCATCTTCCTGTCACTTGCAAACACTCCCTGTTGTTTGTTGATTATCAGATCTGCGCCATCACTCCCTCCCTCTCCTCTGACAAGCAGTCGATATCCCTCCAGACTCCCTCCCACCTCTCACATACTCACCTCTCCCTGCTAGTCTGCCACATTACTCGTATCTCTCAACACATTCAGAGCTGAAGATGTCCTGGACGTATGCAACCCTCCTGACTCTCCTCGCTGTGCTTCTGGCACTTTCCTGTGAGTCTGATGATGCAGGAGAATTAATGTGATGATTGTGTTCTTTGTATTTCACGCAGAGGTAAGCGTGGGAGAGTTTTAATTTAGATTCTTCATCTTTTGCCCTCTGACCCAGTGTCTCCTGAGGCCGACTCTGCAGCTGTGCCCAGTAAGACAGGCAGTGCTAAAGAGCCACAAGGTGAGGAGCTGCATCAGCTTCATCCCTTTTACACCCCCCTCTCTTTATCCCTGTATGTTGTGAGCTGAACCTCCTGCTGCTGATGCTCCCCACTGCAGGTCCACTGAGGAAGATCTTCATGAAGGAGGCAGATGCATCACACTTCTTCAGAAGACGCAGCAGACGGGGAGCAAAGTCTCAGGATGAGATTAACGGTGAGTTCACTCTGGGTCTGTTTGTGGCGGTTTGACCTGAGGTCTGGATGGAAGTCATCACGTTGCATCTAAATTGGTGATAATATTAATAACCTAACAATTTATTACAAAAACAATAATTTCTTCTAATTGTCAGCATTCAATGTCATTTTTTCTTGAAACAAGAAGACACCAAAAAAAAATCCTGCACACTGCTGATCACTTGTTCTCAATTTATTATTATTAGTGATTTATGATTATTTAAAAGTGATCCAAATTACGTGGGATTCTTTGGTTTCCTCACATTCATGAGTTTTTGATCCTACATACCTGTCTTTACAACTTTATGATGTGCAAAATCTTTGTCACAATTGTTACTTCTTAAAACATGTGGAAGGTTTACATACTTGAGGAATTTCATACAAATTAGCGTAATTCTCTCAAACATGAGAGTGAAGACTGCCGCACTATAGTATCAACATTATAACATTTGATTAGTCTCTTGCACAATAGGCCCTTGAAAAAGTATAGAAGACCTACACAAAAACATTAGACATCACCGGGAAAGAAAAAATTATGCTAATATGCTTGACATGGACAAAAACAGTATTGATCATATAAACAAAGTAAAAAAAAAAGTCTGTTAAGCATTTGAATAATGCGTGAAATAAAAAGATATTTATTTTTGTCCCCATCCTGAGCATAAAGATGCACTGTATTGTAATGGAAACATTGTACAGGATTATGGAGGACGGAAATTAAAAAATAAAGAAATGACTTAATAAATATGACATTAAATGAACAAAAAATAATATTAAAAATAAGTGTAAACATTAATTTATTGATAAAAATGTGACATAAACTGATAAGTGTTTTAATTTGCTTCTTTATTTATTTATCTTTGTACTACTTCCCCTATCTATCTACTCCTCTATTTAATTTTCCCTTTTTTATTTATTATTTATCTTTAATTCATTTTAAATGTATTTATTTATTCAATATTTATTTTTATTAACTTTTAAATTATTTATTTATTTATGTATTATTTATTTATTTATTTATTAACTTTTTACTGTATTAATTAATTTTTTTTTTATTTGGCAGGTTCCGTCCTCCATTCAGGATAACCATACTGACATGTTTCTTTCCCTTGTTTGAAGAAAACGTAATTTTTAGCACAGTGAGAGATGAAATTACTCTTGAAACTGGATTTTTTTTTTTGCAGTTTGCAGTTTGAATAGACAGCAGTGGTGGAAGAAGTATTCAGATATTTAACTTAAGTACAAGTAGAAATACCATAGATTAAAAATAAAAGTATTGATTTCAAAATGTCACTTAAGTAAAGTGCAGAAGTATTATTATCAGCAAAATGTACTTAAAGTATGAAAAGTAAAAGTACTCATTATGCAGAAAGGCTCCCTTCACAGTGTTATATTTCTATAGAATATTATATTATGCTGTTTTTGTCTCTAACACATGAACCCATGAACGAGCATTTTAATGTTCCTCAATTGTAGATACTTACTGTACCGTGTACTACTGGGTAGATTTTAAGTAAAGTACTGCATCATATCATATAGGAATATAATGTGTTGTATGGAGTAGTGTGTAGTGGAGTAAAATGTAAAACAGTTCCCTTTGAAATGTAGTGGAGTAGAAGTATAAAGTAGCAGAAAATGGAAATACTCCATAAAAGTAGGGAATTTAATAAAAAATAAATTAATTACAGTACTTGAGTTACTTTACACCACTTATTATGATGATACTTTTACTTAATTAAAGGTACAAGTATATGTCAAAATTGTAATTAAGTACAGTACTTGAGTAAATGTACTTAGTTACATTCCGCCGCTGATGGACAGTGAGCGAACATGTTAATGACAGCCTGGCTGTTTTTATGGCAGCCAGCAGCTGTTAACTGTGTTGTGAATGTGGCCTGACCTCAGACCAGTCTGGTCAGACAGCAGCTCTGCCTCCTCTGCTGGATGCTGCAGAAGGAGCCACAGGGCAGCATGGAGCTCATAACGACTAAATCAGTGAATATTCTCATATTGTACAATGTTTGACATCGTCGAGTGATTTAACGGCACTGTTATGTACAGTCCTGCCAACAGGAAGGTGAGAGCACACACTGAGACCATTGGAGCTGTGTAATAACACACCGTGGGTCTGTGTGTGCAACAACAAGACACTTTGTACAGTTAAAAGCAGGGATAAAGTGAACACAAAGCAGTAAACACGCAGTGAAAAGACTGAGAGATGGTCTCAGAGTGAGTGGGTGAGCGGTTGGCTCGCTGCTGAATGTGGAATGTGCCGACACTCGGGCAGAAAGGGGTCAGAGAAAAACCAAGTTAAAAAAGTGAGACAAACAAACTGTGCTCACTTTGAAGAGCCTCTCCTGCTGCGTAATGACATAAAAGCACAACATCTCGCTTGCAGGCAGATGAGGAAAATATTTGATAAATGATGATGATGATAACATGTTTCAGTAGGTGGATGAAGTGAATTTGAAGCAAAGTATTGACATCAAAACGTAGACATCAGACTGTAAACGAATGCTGCTGTTTGACTTTATGTGGGAGTTTGTGAGCCAGAAGGAGCAGGTCTGCTGTCAGGTGAAGAAAACAATGGATGATTAACGCCGCTGTGCAGAAAGAGACAACAAAAATAGCAGATAGTTGCCCTCAAATGTTTACGAATACTGCAGTTCATCTGTTAATCATATAAACATTAAACTCTGTAACATAAAACTAAGTGACTTCCCAGCATGAGTTCCAGCTCCAACTGCAAGCACAGACTAGTGCTGGGAATCTTGTTAAAAGGTCAAAGGTGGTGACCTGACTGTGGAAAGGTTAGCATGGCTAAACATTTCTTATCTCAGCTAATGAGTCTTCCTAATGTTACTGCAGTCAGTGTGTGAGACACTAACATGACAAATGAGTATTTTATTGTGCTCCGGGTTTCTTTATATGTCCAGTCCTGCAGGTCAGAGGTCACATGCAGGTCATTTCTCTGTATCTATGTTAGTACCAACATGGAACCAGGTCCAAAATGAAACCCATCCCTTAAAGGACAAGTGTGTAACAATTAGGTGGCTCTATTGGTAGAAATATAATTAATATATTAAATAATATTAATAAGTGTGTTTTCTTTACTGTATAATCACCTGATCTATTAGCAGAAATGGAAAACAATATTCATAGCTATGTTTTCATTAGTGTATAATCTCCTGAAACAAAGAATTGTTGTGTTTTCGTTAGCTTAGAATGAGCCCTTCATATCTACATAGGGAGCGGGTCCTCTTCATGAAGTCCACCATGTTGCACCGCCATGTTTCTACAGTAGCCCAGAACAGACAAACCAAACACTGTTTGTCTGTTTTTTCCTGCATGGGCCAGAGTCGATAACGTTCCTCGCTCCCCTCGCCGACGCTCTCTCTCTCTTGCTTCACCACTCACTTCCAACGTACACACACACTCTACGCACTGGCTCTGCTCCAGATGACCTACACTACTCTTACAAAAACTGACTCTAGAGAGGGCCATTTGTGTTTTCATGTCTGCCACTGTGGCTCTCCAACACTCTTGGCACAGAAGAGAGGCGTCAGTTGGTTGAAATCTCCACATCTCAATGCTAGATACGCCAGATCCTACACGCTGGACCTTTAAGAGACTGTTATGTTGCAAAATACCCACTTGATTTGTCAAACTTCACACTGCTTGTGAGTTTTGATAAAATGTGAACCTATCCTTCGAAAAGGTGCAGTGTGGAGGATTTGGCGACATCTAGTGGTGTTGTTGCAGATTGTAACCAACTGAGTACTCCTCCGCTCACTCCTCCCTTTCCAAGACTGCGGTAACGTGTGCCGCCGAGTGCAAAACCATGGTAACGCCGTTCACCTCACTCACCATACCATACCATAATAACACAACTTTAGGAGCAACGAAAGTGAGACAGCGGCTGGCGGTACCACTGTTTTACACTCTGCGGCTCACGTTACTGCAGTTTCACAAGCGTGACGGAGAACTACGGTGACCTTCAGGTATCATAAAAACACTTAAAGGTCACCTATTATGCAAAATGCACTTTTCCATGTCTTTTAAACATCAATATCTGTCCTCAGTGTGTCTACAGGTCACCATAGTGTCATAAAAGACCATCCTCTCTCTTTTTCTCCTGCTCCGTTTGTCCGGAAATGGGTGTCGAAAATCACTTTGCAGCTTTTCCTTTCTCTTCTGACGTCATTAGAGAATTGCAAGCGATGGGTTGGTTGAACTAGAGAACTCGCAGCTAGCTGACCCCGCCCCACAGCGCGTCACTCTGTGTCATCCACAACCGAACTTGACCAAAGTAGCCCCTTCTGTTAGTCTCCAAGAACCAGCAGAACAGGCTTCATGTACTCCCATCATCTAAATATAACATGTTCTTTCACAAAGGCTTTATGTAATTACACTGTTTAAACAGATGATATTTATATATTATATATATTTGATGTCATGCATGTAGCAGAGTACAGGTAGTAAATAGTGACTTGTAAGCAACACAACACATTTCTGTTTCACAGTCAAACTTTATTTGAGTTGACAGATGACAATATTAATTATTCACAGCATTTGTAATCATCTTACCTGTTAGTTAGTTATGTTAACATGGTACAGGAGAAAGTCTTCAGCTCTGGTAAACTATGGTAAGCTAAGCTCCGGTGGTCTGTAGTCATGGTAACACAGAGACAGCTCCTACTGTAAATAATATACCATTACTCTGATCTTCCATACATTTATCTTTTAGCAGAAATAATGAACTGACTACTGTTTCACATCTTCTATTTTCCACCCTGATGGTCGCTGTGTTTACACACCGTGTCATAGCGGTAGCATGTAGCTAACCCGTTAGCATGTAGCTACATGCTAACGGGTTAGCTACATGCTACCGGGTTAGCTTTGTATCTCCATGTAAACAGAGCCATCTGCTCTCAGCTGTCTGCTCTCCTCTGGGATGATTCTGTCGGTCATTTCTCACAGATGGATCTGTAAAGACAGACGTAAAACAGAGTGTATGTTTACGGTTTACAGAGTTGATGCATGAGGTAAACACTGAGTTAACTAACAGAGCTATAAACAGCATTATTTACCTGAGAGAAACCGTCAGGAAAACCTGGAATCTGGACCGCAGATGTTCATCATTTGTCGCCGATTTCTGATCAGATTCCTCCGGTAACGTGCGCTGGGTGAAGTTTCTGGTTTATAAACTTTAAAGTGGTTTATAAACTTTATTCTAGCTGCTATCTCTCCACTCGTCTCTCCCTCTCTCAGAGAGAGAGGGAGAGAGAGAGAGAGCTGCTCCGGGAGGGAGGGGGAGGGTGACGCTGTTGTTGTTGAGGAAGTTTGATTGACAGAAAACGCTGACCAATCAGAGCAGAGTGGGAGGAGACAGACTGTGAATCAGTGGTTTTCAGACAGAGGCTGAATTAGGCTCTGAGGCAGGCAGACTCAGGCTGCAGTATGAGAAGAATAAAGGGTTTTTTGAACATTGCAGCACGTAAACATGTTCTAGTGCAACATTAAAATACATCTATGAACCTGGAAATGAGCATAATATGTGACCTTTAAGGCTCTCTCTAGAGCCAGAGTTTGGTTTGTCCGTTCTATGCTACTGTAGAAACCAAGGAGGGTGAAAAGAGGAGATGTCACGTGTCATCAATGTGTCATATCTTTGGGGTACAACACATGTGCAGTAATTTCGGATTTGCACTCACAGAAATTGAGCCTATAGCAACGCACAACAGCAGCTCCCGTTGCACTGTGCATGTCATACCCCATAGCTCAAGATCGTGTCCCAGCCTCTTTCAATAGGCCTTGGCAGAAACATGGCGGAACTACATGGCGGACTCCGTGAAGAGGACCCGCTCCCTATGTAGATATGAAGGGCTCATTCTAAACTCATGAAAACACAACGATTCTTAGTTTCAGGTGATTATACACTAATGAAAACATAGTTATGAATATTAATTTTCCATTTCTGCTGATAGATCCCCCGAAATGTTACACACTGTTTCTTTAATTTTTACTTTTCTAGTAAAAAGGTGAGACATTACTCATAAGATTTCTTTCCGTCACTTGGGGGTCCAGGTTTTTGTGTTTTTGAGTGTTGGCCTTGGTAACAAGCAGCTTCTGTGAATCACAGCTTCATCACAAATACCAGCTTTATGAAGTTCACAAAAGGCCGTTTTTGTTCAGACACAGTGATTCAGTTCTCTGGTATTTTTTGAGGTTGTAGTTTTGTCATTGTGTTGAGTGTGTGTGTGTCTCTACTTGTAGGTGAGCTTTTAATTTAATCCGTGCCTCCTGTTTAGTTGATAAACAGTTGATTTCCAGACCAATGCCATATTAATGATCCTCTCTTTCAGAGCACATTCAGAGTTGTGATATTTTGTTGAAAAATGAATTGTACTTAACACAACCTGATTGAGTCGTTAGAAGTATGTTAGGCCTAAAAAATCCCCAGTGTGCATCGTGGTTTTCAGAAACAGACCTTTTCAGGTGGCTTCATGGGCTCGCTTATGGTTTTCGTATTCTATTTATAGCTCCAATTCACAGGTCGTAGTGAACATAATATATAAATGAATACCCTCCAAAAAAGTCTGATATCTTTGTAAAAAATATTTAATAACTTGCTCAACCAGCTTGCTCAGGCGAGATGTCCATTAAGCGAATATTATCATAGATTACAATATTTTCTGATAGTAAACTGTTGTCAACATGATAAATCTAATGGTATTCCACAGTATATTTGTTGTAAATATTATATCAGCAGGATTTCGTGTACATTTTTTAGATGTTTTCAGTGAAAATACAGTCACTTCTCAGGCAATACTGCTAATATTGATAATAATGTATCAATAAGAATGAAAAAATGGCAAGGTCTTTTGTTGTAATACATAAAATAAATAAAAAGGTATTTTTTTTCTGGACCATTAAAAGGACAATCAGGCTAACTCATGGTGTCACTGTGTATGTTCAAATTTGTTTAAAGTCAATTACTGTGTTCAACAGCTCATTTATGTACAGTTTGTCTGCGAATCCTCCTCCTGGGTTAATATTACAATAAACTAGTGAATCTAAGATGTTTATAATTTTACATTCAGTTAATTCATCCTCCTTTGTGCTTGCAGCTGAGCAGAGGCAGGTTCTGGCTGCAGATGAACGGAAGAGAGAGTTTCACGAGGAGAACAGGAACGAGTTTGAGAGCTTCGCTGAAGAGGAGGATGATGGTATATCTGATGTAGATGAGAGGGATGAGTTCATTCACTCGACCGGGTCATTCACCCACTAAAATTCTCATCATCTTCCCAGAACAAAACGAGAGGAGCAGAGTGCGCACCGAGCAGTGGAGGGAGTTTCACTACGACGGGATGCATCCTCCTCACGAGTAAAATCGTCAGTCCATCTGAGCCCGAGGGCAGCGAGAGAGCAGAGACGTGATGCTGGAACATCTTAACAACACAATGAGGCCTTGACAGTTATATAGTAAAGATATCAGCTACAGATATATCAGCTTGTTTTTCACTCTCAAGTTGTTGACATTGGCTTTTACTTCTCATTGTTTGGGATCCCACAGACCCCACTGCTGTATGTGTAAAAGTAATAATAATAATCAGCATAATCTTTGTCTTGTCTTTTGAACTACAACCCAATATGTGGAAAGGTATTTAAGTGCCTTTCTCTTTGCTACAAACTGGGCTTACTGTACACATTTAATGAATGTGACACAGTACAGAAATAACCATAAAATATTGCTATTATAAATAAGGAAATAGTTTTATATGTCATGGGATATGGATGATCAAATAGAAACATTATTTTCATTATCGATTAATCTACTAATTACTTTTGTAATTAATCGATTATTAATTTTAGGGCTGGGCGATATGGCAAAAATCTTCTCTCACGATAAAGGTCATTTAATTTCTCGATAACGATATACTGTATATATCAAAATATAGCATGTTTTCAATAATTCAATAAATAAATAGTCTATATGAAATAACCACATGGTAAAGCCTATTTTTGTAGACTCCTGTGTGAATTAAGTACTTGACAAATGAAAAGTATTTTCTCATTTTGAGAACTTGAGTACAAAATGAACACAACAATTTTAAGTGAAATTATAGAGGAAAATAAACATAGGCCTAGTCTATATCGCGATAGAAATGATACAGAAAAATATATACGATAGACATTTTTATATTGTTTTGATGATCTATATCATCATCTTGCCCCGCCCTAATTCATTTGGTCTATAAAATATCAGAAAACAGTGGTAAAATGCCATTAATCCCAAAACATACTTAATTAAATTCCTTGGTTTGTCCGACCAACAGCCAAAAACCAAAGATAGTCAATTTAATATTATAGTGGACTAAGAAAACAAATAGCAAATATTTACATTTGAGGAATTGGAACCAGTGAATTGTCTTACGGTTTTGCTTAAACTAATTAAATAATAATTTACAGACAAAGAAATGTACAACATGTTGTTGTCCTAAATAGTGACGTTACTTATTTTTGGGATCAATTAGAGCCCATAAAAGGTTCCTGTTAGAACAAACTGTTATAAAACTCCAATAATGGAAATCCAAAAACACTTATTCAGGATTATGGAGGGGTAGTGCTGCATAAAAAGTTCTGTCAACACCAATCATAGATATAGAGCAGATGAAAATCCATTGTATTTATTACACAGCATTGTTGAATACTCTATTCTGATTGGTTAATCACGCCGTTCTGCGATCTGTTATTTCTTTATAGCAGACTGTTGCTATTTATAACAGACCGTTGCTTTGGGTGCAGTTCTGATGTCGGACTCTGGCGGACCGTTTTTGTGTCAAATTATTGATTTCTTAAGTAAGTAGACCCGTGTAATAAGCGGGATAATGTACAGCTAGCAGGTCATTGTTGTGAAAGAAACCCCTTCAGGACGATGAGAGACAGCATCGCCCTGTCGAGGTTTCTTTCACAACAATGACCGGCTCGCTGTACATTATCCCTTACTTAACAGCTGAAACCCCACATAGAGGTAATGCATCATGTATGTAGCTGATAAAACAATATTAAGTATGTTTTTTAGCTGTTAAAGGTGCAGTGTGTAGGATTTGGCGGCATCTATTGGTGTGGTTGCAGATTGCAACCAACTGATTCCCGTAAGCGGTGCTAACGCTGGCTCTCTCTAGAGCCAGTGTTTGGTTTGTCCGCTCTGGGCTACTGTAGAAACATAGCGGAGCAACATGGCGGACTCCATGAAGAGGACCCGCTCCCTACGTAGATATGAGGGACTCATTCTAAGCTAACGAAAACACAACAATTCTTAGTTTCATGTGAATATACACTAAGGAAAACATAGTTATAAATATTATATTAAATTTCTGCAAATAGATCCACCGAAATGTTACACACTGTTCCTTTAAGGAGGGCCTGGGTTAAATAGATGTGCAATGATATTATGCTACATTACCAGAGGAGGAAGAAGTGTGAATATACTGTATTTACCATACAGACGTAGGCAAAGTTGTTGGTAACGTTCCGTTAAAGAGAGAAAAACCCACAATGGTCACTGAAATAACTTGAAACTGACAAAAGTAATAATAAATAAAAATTTACTGAAAATGAACTAATGAAAATCAGATATTGTTTTTGAATTGTGGTTCAACAAAATCATTTTAAAAAACAAACTAATGAAACTGGCCAGGACAAAAATGATGGTACCCCTAGAAAAGATGTAAAATAATGTGACCATAGGGACATGTTAAACTAAGGTGTGTCCTGTAATTAGCATCACAGGTATCTTCAAACTTGTAATCAGTCAGTCTGCCTATTTAAAGGGTGAAAAGTAGTCACTGTGCTGTTTGGTATCATGGTGTGTACCACACTGAACATGGACCACAGAAAGCTAAGGAGAGAGTTGTCTCAGGAGATCAGAAAGAACATTATAGACCTTCATGTTAAAGGTAAAGGCTATAAGACCATCTCCAAGCAGCTTGATGTTCCTGTGACTACAGCTGCACATATTATTCAGAAGTTTAAGGTCCATGGGACTGTAGCCAACCTCCCTGGACGTGGCCGCAAGGGGAAAATTGATGACATATTGAAGAGACGGATAATACGAATGGTAACCAAAGAGCCCAGAACAACTTCCAAAGAGATTAGAGGTGAACTCCAAGGTCAAGGTACATCAGTGTCAGATCGCACCATCCGTCACTGTTTGAGCCAAAGTGGACTTAATGGAAGATAACCGAGGAGGACACCAAATCATAAAAAAGCGAGACTGGAATTTTCCAAAATGCATATTGACAAGCCACAAAGCTTCTGGGAGAATGTCCTTTGGACAGATGAGACAAAACTGGAGCTTTTTGGCAAGTCACATCAGCTCTATGTTCACAGACGAAGAGATGAAGCATCCAAAGAAAAGAACACTGTACCTAATGTGAAACATGGAGGAGGCTCGGTTATGTTATGGGGCTGCTTTGTTGCATCTGGCACAGGGTGTCTTGAATCTGTGCAGGGTGCAATGAAATCTCAAGACTATCAAGGCATTCTGGAGCGAAATGTGCTGCCCAGTGTCAGAAAGCTTGGTCTCAGTTGCAGGTCATGGGTCCTCAAACAGGATAATGACCCAAAACACAGCTAAAAACACCCAAGAATGACTAAGAACTAAACATTGGACTATTCTGAAGTGGCCTTCTATGAGCCCTGATCTAAATCCTATTGAACATCTGTGGAAGGAGCTGAAACATGCAGTCTGGAGAAGGCACCCTTCAAACCTGAGACAGCTGGAGCAGTTTGCTCACGAGGAGTGGGCCAACATACCTGTCAACAGGTGCAGAAGTCTCATTGAGAGTTACAGAAATCACTTGATTGCAGTGATTGCCTCAAAAGGTTGTGCAACAAAATATTAAGTTAATGTTACCATCATTTTTGTCTAGGCCAGTTTCATTAGTTTGTTTTTTTAAATGATTCTGCTGAACCATAATTCAAAAACAATATCTGATTTTCATTAGTTAATTTTCAGTGAATTTTTATTTATTATTACTTTTGTCAGTTTCAAGTTATTTCAGTGACCATTGTGGGTTTTTCTTTCTTTAACGGAACGTTACCAACAACTTTGCCTACGTCTGTATATTGTATTTGCTCATATTTACTCACGTGTGATGAAATTAGTTGAACCTTTTAACATAATCATATACAAATCTGTATTTTTGCTGTAAGAAATGTGTACAAACTGTCACTAACCTGATATTTACTTCCTCTCAAAGAAGCAACAACTCATGCAAACAAGCTTCTTTTTTTAATACATGAATCTCTACAACTACAAATCACATTTCTGCAACAATTACATGCAAACGGAGGGGTTTTAAATGCTTCATATTTTCTGTTGATTTGTTTTTTGGGTGGCTTTAGGGAAGGCAAAAATAAACACTCAAGACCCAAACTAACTGTGTTGTTGAGATTTGTATTTACAGTAAATATTCACCACAACATTTTTAGATAATTCAAAATCGCCTCAATATTTGGCATGTTCTGGTGGAGTGTTATTTTTTATTTTTTTTTACCATTCATGTTGAGTGATTTGAAATTAAATAGAGGTACCACAGAGAAAATACAAAGACGGATCCCTTCTCTTCTCTGTGTGAGAGTCTCTAGAGAGCGAAGGAGAAAGAGTCTTTCTGCTAAATTCAACAGGCTGGTATGAAAGCACAGTGATTAAACACAGAGTGAGCGAGCTGTTCTCAGACCAGCCACGTCATGAGCGGAAGCAGGTAGCACGATATTACCACCACTGAACTGTACACTACTGATTATAGACGACTCTGCAATGATACGTTTGCATTCATTTGTCATTTTACATTTTTACTGCAGACAAGAATGCACACTTCACTGATAAACACTTTCTTTAAATCCAAATAAGATTTTTAAAGGGAAAAACAATCCATTCAGTACAAGTTACATTACACTCATACTGTCATCAATAATGATGGATTTAAAGAAAGAAAACATCCGTCAAACTCTCCCAATGGCACATTAGAGTAATATGCAGTATTTGGAGGTCATATTTTTCAACTATTTCATCCTCATCACCAGGGGTGAGAGGGGTTTGGTTGGCTTCATCCCTGAGAACTGGTCACACAGCAACAACACGTGGTTGCCCTCCTGTGGTCAAGGAGGACTTCACAGTCACGTCCAAAAAATTAATTCATCAAATAAAACAGCAATTACAAAGAAACAACTATTAGATACTGTATCTTTATCATATTCAATAGCATTTCAGTCAAGTCTAATAACACATTTACACATTTCTTACAAAAGTCGGAATATATTGTAAGAAAATAAATAATCCATACCTTAGTGCAATGCACCGGCCCTCACAGCGATCACCGTTCTGCTCCACTTTAAAGCAAAAAGATATAACACATACCATCACACCGTCGGGAGCCATTGTAGCAAACACCACAGCAAATTAACAAGAGCTGTCAAAACGACAAGAAGAAGTTCAGAGTGCAGATGATGTCACAATTATTCACCACAGCTTGAAGCTTATATTTCACTTGCATAACATGACTCCACTCAACATTTCCAGGCAGGATATTTACACAAGGCATACAGCGGAGTGTCCTCTTCTCAAAGACGCTCACAGTCAAAACTGATAGCAGCTTCAATTCCCTTTAGTGTGGCACTCCCCAGCTGCTTGTTTATCTGCCAGACAACCGTGATCCAGGCTGAACGTGGCTTCCACAATAACAACTTCTGGTGAGCATCTTCCCCTCTGTGCTTCCAGGTCTGTGTGACAGTGGGAAGTGAAGCAGCCGGGGTGCCGTGCTGAGCCAAGGCTCCTCAAATTCCTCCCGTGGTTGGCAGAAACAGATGGGAGGCTGCGGGATGGGCAAACTGGGCGACGACGTTGAGGCCTGAGGGATGGTTGTGTCCCATCTCAAAGCTCCGTGGTCTCCCAGCTCACCTCCCGCGGAACCTGGCGTCATTTAGTCCCAGTGTGGATGACCGTAACGGTGGAGGGTCGTGGTGGCCGCGATGACTCGGCCACCGCGGATGGTTCCTCTCGTACGGGAGAGGAGGCGTCAGAGTCCTGATTGTACGCTTTAACGGCAGAGGGCAAAGGTGCGATTGGAGGACCTGTGGGAGAAAATATAGTTTCAGCAAAGCGTTGCATGTCATTAACATCGAGTTTTATTTGACAAGCAGGAAAAATGCATTAAAGTTAAAGCATAAGTCTGGAAATGTTTTGATTATTGTCAACAAATCCCATGAAAAGACCAAAACTACTAATGTGTTAAGGCGCCAGTATGCTTCTTATTGGATGGTCGAATAGTTTCGGAAACGCCCTCCCCGCACTCCTGTCTGACGTTGGGTTACATTCACACCCACTTCATGCTGTCATTAGCCAGCTGTGCGGAGGCCAGAAGGAGCCATGGTTTTAACTTCCCTCTCAGCTTTTTTTAATTTGTTAAACTATTTCTGTCACTTTTTCAGTGTCTTCCAGGAGAAACTGTCCCCTTTATTTAAACGATAATGCGTCTCCCCCCTTTCTATGGCGTAGTCAGACATCACATCCTTCACACTAGTTCTGATCGAGCGTAACTCGATCTTAAAAGGAACAGGAACAGGACTCCTTTGCATGTTTTTGTACGTAGTTTTTGGACAACAACGGAGCTCTATGACACAGAGGAATAAGCTTTGGGATTCATGGGATTTATTGACAATAAAAAATATATAGAATATCTCCAGACTCATCCTTTAAGCTTTCTTTCTTTCATTCTTGACCTTGAAAATAGTATAAACATTCCTGAGTAGAAGTAGTAGAAATAACACTGAGCTATTTCTATGACAGCTGAGCAACTTGTTAACGAAAACCATGAGATGTGGTTGAAAAGCCAGATAAAAGCTAGTATGTGGACCTTGAGTGAAGATTACTTTGTCGAATGTTGTTGTCATCACAGCACATACAGTACAATATACTTCAGCACACAAACGCTAATGAACACAGTAAGACTGCAAATAATAATTAAGTCCATTGATTGATTTAATCTAAAGGTGACACACAACCAGCAGTCCAAAATCCAGTTATTTAATGCACTAAAATATGAAACAGAGAAAAGCAGGAAACCCTCACAATTGAAAAGCTGGAACCAGCAATTGCTTAGTTTTTTTGTTTGATAAATGACTTAAATTATTGATTAAGTAACTAGTAAATAGAAAAGTTTGTTAGAGATGTGGTACGGCAACAGATCTTATGTTAATTAAATGGCACCACAATCGTAGTGACCACATCAAATCAGTTTAGTCTATTTAATTGAAAATTACACCTCAAGGGATTTCTAAACCGTTTCCTATCATCTCAATGAAAGAGGGCAGCAGAGTGTACAGAGAGTGCGGCACTAAAACTTGGACATGTTTGTGTCTGCAGAGACATCTGAAGTGTCACTCACAGTCCTTCAGGGAGAGCGGGGCGCAGTCCACGGACTGGCTCTTGGCTGGAGCACGACTCTGAGGGTTGGACACCGAGTTGGCGTTGTGAATGCTGCTGTTAAAGCTGGTGCCCAGCTGCAGGCGCCTCATGTGGCGGATCACAGCCGTCGCATTAAAGGCTTGCTGTGAACAGAGGGTGTAAACAGAGAAATCACTGTATGTTTTTGCCAATTAAACAGATAGAGAATAATGTGTTTTTAGTAGGGCTGCCAAAGTTAACGCGATGATAACGAGTTAAAGCAAATTTGTTTTTTAATGCCACTCATTTCTTTAAAGCAACTTGTGATTTTTAGGTTGTAGTGGGCTCAGTTTTAGGTTAAAGGTAGATAAAATATTAATTGTATATACTAATTATATATATATATATAATTAGTATATACAATTAATCGCGATTAAATATTTTAATCGATTGACAGCCCTAGTTTTTAGTGGGATGTGATAAGTCCTGTGTACTCACCCTCCATTTGCTTTTGGCAAAGTTTTTCCGCATCTGTCGACTGACTGATTCATGAATGTTCTTGCAGAGGGCCGTGTCGCCAGCAATCCTGAAAATTAAAGTCAAGTCCGTTTAGATCATGTAAATAACATTTCACACACAGAGCATTACCCAAATGGTTAACAATTGTATCAGTAACACCTCTGGGAATCGTCCTCATGTTGTTTTCCTATTTGCTCGGCTCATTTATTTCATTCTGCCAAATCATCTTTGATTGATGGGTGCGATGTTTTTGCAGGAGCTCACACGCTGCATCACTTTCTGTCACACTAATCATAATATCTCTGTATGAAACCCTGTCAATGAAAGCCATTTCTCTCTGTTATGACACCTGTTACCAGTGTCACAAACCACATATTTGTATCAGAGGGACCACCTGCCCAGGACCCAAAAAGCCCATTAATGGCTAACAGGCCTATTCATATTGGCCACCTCAGCCGGAGACAGCAGCCCACGCCCGCTCGCTCTCGTTAGCTCCGGCTCAGGCCTGGGAAGACATCCTAATTGTTCATTAAAGTTTCCACATTCTTCAAGGATCCTTCAGGACGCCAGCCACTAATTGGCAGCCATTTATTCAGCACATTTCTCTCTGAGGCCTGGCGGTGCCGTGCAGAGGTGGGTTCGGGGCTCGGAGCCATGGCGACAGATGACAGTGGGAGGACATGCTCTCCATGACAAATGCGTAAGCCTGGCAAGCTGCGTCATACTGCTGTTTAATCGCACTGAGATGTGTGTGGTTCCCTGTGATTGTCTGGTTGAGACGCAGTGTGGCGACGGGTGGTTTTCTCACCAAGGGTGCTGAAGAGCCTGGTCACATATGAATCTCTTCTCTGGGTCCTTCTCCATTAGGCAGCTGATGAAGTCTTTGGCTGTGGAGGGAAATGAAAAGGTGAAAAACATTTCCAGCGGAGAACACGTTGTATAACCTGCAACAGCAAAGGGTCCTTAGACAGGTCCTGGAAAGAACTATGTAGTAATAATAGAGAAATAGAGACAATGTTCTGAGACGGCACACATACCAAATACCAGTTTTACCAGGAAACCCGCAAATTGCGAAATCTGGCGGACACTTGCAAAACTCTCACGAGACTTGCTGCCCGACGACCTATCATAACCTTAACTATTCGAGATCAATGCCTAACCTTAAGTTTCCCAACTCGTGGGTTACCTTCTTGACAAAACCCGGATTTCGAGAAGAATTCCCTTGAAATAACGGTAATATTTAAACCCAAGAAGATACTAATGTAATCTTGTAAACTTGTTTTGTTGAAAATTGTTAAACATCATGCGTGCCCGTAAAATACACATTTTTCATTTTAGCATGTGAGCTGACCTGCTGAATAGAAGACTCTCATGTCACGCCATAGGCTAATAATGTGAAATTATTAAATGAAAATCTACAAATAAAACATGATTAGCGTGAGTTAAAAACTTACATAATTAATTTGATTAATATCTTAGCAAAATATTATATCCATAAAATGATATGGCTTAAAAAACGACCCTCCTTTTATATTTTTAAAGATACTGATTTTAAAATGTATTTAACTACTGTTGAAAAGTTAAAAACTCAAATTACAAATTGGCAAAAACTATTAGATTATTTAGACATTTCAAATTGAATCCAACTGTTTTTGTTCTTTTATCATTATTATTATTATTATTATTATTTTCCTTTCACTGCATTTTGTTATATTATTTATTTGATTTTTATATTTTTATACTGTGAAATATATTTTCTACAATTTTATAATTAAAAAAATGGAAGATGTATACTCTGTTAATAGGTACATAGGCCTACGTATTAATATTCTTGACTCATCTAATAATCTTCTACAGTTTTCAGGCCGTTATACATCAGTTCCTTTATTGACAATGATTAGAAAGCTATGGGACCTGTATAATAATGTGTTACCTCTTATGTTCTAAAAACACAGTGTACACTCACATAAACACACACATGCGTCATAGCTCACCGGAGTCTGATATGTCATCCCAATACGGAGCGTCAAACTCGTAGTCTGCCTTGAGAATCTGCTCAAAGAGCTTCGAATCGTTCTCGTCGTAGAAAGGAGGGTACCCACACAGCCTGAGAAGATGAAGATGGATGATTACATAACAACAACAGTCTGTGTGACTGCCGGCATCCCGCTGATGTAGGAAACTTTAACCCAAATCTAAAAAGGATTTGCTGAGGCCTAATCTCACTCACTGGCAGTTTGACTTTTCCTATAGCATGCAACAGGAGACGGTTCAGAGGAATTATAGAGACTACATGAATGCTATGAGGGAAAAAATAGCACAAAAACAGTCTATTTTCATCGGATATGGGGGAAATTACATGCAAACTGCAAAACTACAACATTAATCTGTGTATATTTAAATTGTGATCTTGAATATAAAACAGTCTAAATCATTCCACAACAACCACCAGGCAGGAGCCTCATTTGAGAGGGCTTCAGACACTCTTCCACTTAATTACCTTAAAATTCTTCACACCTAACGAATGGATAACGAGAGCAGGGATTTTCTCTTTGCTAACGAGCAACACCACTTAATTCATTTGGCAGCTTCATGTAACACTTTCCACTGAAAGCTTTACAGGCTCCATAAAATAGGAAAAGTAGCTGTGGGAATCGTTCAGACTACGATCAAATGGTGTATAATATAATTAGAGAGATGTGGTTTCATTTATTTGAGGTTTGATGGTTTTCGACTGCTTTTAGGTTTTCTTTAAAAAGGTGCCGCATTGTGTTGTTTTTAGGATGTGATCTTTTGTATGATTCTTATTGATGTTTTACTATCTCAGCCACGCTATGGTGTGCCTGTAGGGATGACTTCGTCAGTCTTTTGGTCAGACTGAAACATCTTGACAGATTCACGGATGGTTCCCATGAAATGTTGTACAGACATTCATGCTCCCCAGAGACAACTGTTGCCATGAAATTAGGCACATATATTCATGTTCCCCTCAGGATGAATCCTAATTACTTTGGTGATCCCTTAACTATTCATCTAGTACCATCATCAGTTCATATTTAAATTTGTCCAATACTTTGATTTATATCCAAAAACCTGCAAAACAAATGACATTCCTCACTCTTTAGTGCTAATTAGCAAATATTAGCATGCTAACATACTAAACTAAAGCATTGTTCCAAATCTTTACTAATGCTATAGCTACAGTAGGCTACATACTAATCTTCATAGTATGTAATACTAGAATTACTGCCTCACAGTTGTATGTGTCCGCCAACCAGTCAAGCTGTCCAAAACGTCAATACTTCATCATTTTATCCTGTTAGACATTTGTGTGAAATTGTCATAATTAGCACATGAAATCTTGGTAATGGCTGTCTACAGCGCAGAGGCATAAAACTATCAGACATACTTAACCATTTGATATTTACAGGAAATGATACAATACATATGAGGTCGGTTGTCGATCAAAGTGCCGACTGAACTTCACAAATAGACATCAAAATGTTTTTCTTACTACTTTCTCACTACTACATACTTCACAGAGGTAGCACGGCTGAAGACTCTCGTTTATCTTTCAATTCTAATCTTCTTATCGGTGTTATTGTAGGTTCTGTAACTCTTTACTTTGCTCCCTTTCTTGGTCAGGACAATCTTGATAAAAAGGTTTTTAATCTCAATGAGGTTTTGCTGGTGGTTTCTGGGCTTCCTGTTTAAATAAAGGTTTAAAAAAACCAACATGAACACAATCAAGCTACCAAACACACAAAACAAGCTTCAGTTAAAGAGGACCTATTATGCCTTCATTGAAGTCCCGCCTTTTCATCCGTAATGTGGTGATGTCACCAAGTAACAAACGCCCTCAAACAAGCAGGAGCTCAAACAGAGCGTTTCAGACAGAGGGTGAAAAGAGGTATCAGGTAACAGTATGACAAAAATAAAGCTTTTTTTAAAACTAAAGCATGTAAACATACAAGAATGCACCTGAAAATAAGCATAATAGGTCCTCTTTAATAACCATATATATATTTAAAAGTGAGCACTTACAGAATATAAGCGATGACCCCAATAGACCAGCAGTCCACGGCTTTACTGTAGGGCTTCTGAGCTAAAACCTCAGGAGCTGGAACAAGGAAATTATTTTTAAAAAATGGTCAGGCAAAACTAGTGAAACAACAGTTTTCGACCATTCATCATGACACAGAGGCTGGAGAAGAATGTAAATGTGTGTTGGTTTGCCTGTAGCAGATGGCTAAGGTTGACCTGCGGCTTCTGGCAGATTAGATTAGATCATGTTTAGCCAACTAGTGTATCTAATTATCTCGGAGGAAGTTTCCAGAGCTCAGAGGGCGTCCTCACCCACGTATCCTGGAGTCCCACAGGCGGTGGCCATCACGTCACCTGTTCCCTCCATCTTTGACAAGCCAAAGTCACTGATCATGATCTTTGATTCATTGTGGGGACTGAAGTACAGCAGGTTCTCCGGCTGGAAATAAGAGGAAAAGAGTTAAAAAAGTGTGTCTGTGTGTTTCACGTACTGTCTGTGTGGATTAATTTCAGAAATCCAGGCGGTGAGATATCAGACAAAACATGAAACTAAATCCCCTGGATATGAGAGTTCGAGAGTTGGGGGAATTTTACGGCTCATCCAAGAGGCTTCATCAGTTTTACCGAGAAGGAAAATCCTTGACATTTAACCTCTGTGGGTGATCCTCATGAAGCGCTCACGCAATGTCACTCACGCTGGTTAAATAGCAGGGATTTCCCCTCTCAGCTCGTCTGAAGAATTCTCCTGGATGAAACATTTTCAACTCTTGCAGTGGATTTTCTGAGGAGCCATGTTTAAATATTAAACACCGTCGTACCTTTAGGTCTCTGTGCACTATGCCCATAGTGTGCAGGTAGTTGACTGCATCCAGAACCTGTCGAATGAGTCGACTGGCGTCCATCTCTGTGTAGAAACCTTTCTCTACGATGCGGTCAAACAGCTCGCCTCCAGACACCCTATCAGCAAAAAATGACAAGTTTATGAATGATATGGGGTTGTCCTCGACCAAAGACATTCTTTGTCGACTTTAACATACGATTTTGTCGACTAGTTGATTTCAGTTGATTTAGTTTCTCCACAAAGAATCACACAAAAGCACCACTTTAAATCTTTACCAGAGATGTGCTCATAAGTTTCTTAGAAATAACTCATTCAGCATGAAAAATGCATAAAAAACGACTAATCGACTAAAGAAGAAATGACAGATTAGTTGCCTAATCGACTAAAAGGGGGCAGCCCTAGAGTGATACTTGATTTTTTTAGTGGCATTTTCATTGTAATATTAGTAAATTACTTAAGCACAAATTATGTAAAATCACTGAATACAAATTGTTTATTTGTTGACTAGTATTTGGCATTTGAAGCTGTGAGGTGGCCTGAACAAATTACAGACACCTACTGCTCTGTTTTCATTCCCCTTTATAAAAGCAATGTATTCTTACTTTTGTAGCCATACTGTATGTTCCTGCACTCAACCTTAAATCCTGCAGATTGTGCAAACTCTAAAAACAGACTCCTTGTTGATTCAATTCCTTTAAATCTCTCCTGAAGGTTCATCTTCACACACACCTGCATTTCTGTAGTAAGTGGACTTTTTCATGAATTGTCTGTTTTCATCTAATTTGATACATGTTTATTGATAAAAACCCTTGTATTGTCCAAACTGCTTTAGTTATGTATCATTATGACATGTATTTACATACTTCTTTTTTTGACTGTGAAGCACTTTGTATCTTTGACATAAATAAAGATTATAATAATTACTGGGATGCAACAATGACATTGGTACATGTACAGTACACGGAATGGACAAAATAATGGAAATATCTTATACAGTTCATTGCAATAATTGATTGAATTAGAGCTGTCACAATATCAGATTTTCACTACACGATGATTGTGGACAAAATAATTCATAATAACGACATTATCGCAATATCTAAAGAAAAAGAGAAAAAAAAAGAATAATGCTATCAATCAAATTCATCTTTAACTTTGTTTATTGTCCGTTTTGTCTATTTTTTGTAGGGAGCTGAAGAGAGAGTCTGTAGCCATACTGTACATATAAAATGATTTAAGAGGCGCTGGATTATTTACACAATATCATATGTGTATTATTGACATGATATAAATATGTAATTTTTAAATATCAAAGTTATCGTCAACACCGGTAGATCAACACCCCTAGATTGAATTGTTAAATTTGTGGCTTAAATTAGCCAGTAATGCTAACATACTTTGTTTTTCCAGTATTCATTGTATGTCATCATGACTTTTGAGACTTGTCCCTTTGTCGCATTATGTAACTTTGAAGTGTTGGCAACCGATGTGCCAGCGATTCATCTCAGCTTCTTTAAAGCCCAATGACAAAAGGCAAAAAGACACAACAAGTGACTCATATTAAGTTGAGCGTCAATTATGAGTATGTGCCCGCTTTCAAGGACGACTGGCAATCACTGTTCTTATAAGTGAGACTTCAAGGCAACATTATTCACCTTGCAGAGGCACAATGAGGGCAGATAATCGCTGCCTAAATGCGGGTGCATTAGTCACAAACACTGAAATTATGTGGTGAGTGAGGGGAAAGGTCTCTGAAATGACGAGATGTGCCACACAGGAAAACGGCATAGGTTTTCACACGCACACCTTCACAAACACTGACTGAAATACATTTCACAAAATATTCTGCAAACTAAAATAACATGTTAACCATTTGAACTCTGTAATAGAAATGGTCCGCCAGTGCCGACATTGGTATTTAACTTCTTATTGTGATGTTTTGATCTTCAAATGCTTCGTATCCCTAAAATCGGTACAACCTAAGCTAAAAGGTTATGTAAGTCAATAAACCATAACAATTGATAAAAGTATTGAAATTGAAAAATACAAAAGTCTGACGTGTTTTTTTCATCAAATTTGACTAAATCAACACACAAAACATCTTGACCCAAAAGCTTTCTAAATGAAAAAACATGAACTACATGTTTCTTAACACTCAATACGTTATTTGAACCATGCACAGTTTTACCTCCACCAAGGCCGAAGGCCTAGGAAGGAGGTTTTGTTTTCACCTGCGTTGGTTTGTTTGTTTGTCTGTTAGCAGGATTACTCCAAAAGTCCGCGATGGATTAGAATGACATTACGTTACACGGAAACACACCTTGTTAATAACAAGCCAACCACCTCACGGTACCGCCAGCTGTGAGCTGTGCTCTGTTTTTTAGTTTTTCAGATTTGCTCATTTTTATGAACAGATCGAGTGCAAAGGCGTTTTGAGTTTTGTTACATTCCGCACGTAATGACGTCATCACGAGCGTACAACGTGATGACGCGAAGGAAGACAGAAGCCTTAGTTTTCTGCTGTAAAAAGAACGAATGCTCTAGCTGTTATGGTTTTTATTTTAGATTGATTTAAATAGGATCATGCAAGCAGCGATCTCCTGCGGCTATTACGGGGCAATACTCTGGTGCCACCGCACGTTTTACCACGTTTTGTACCGCAAAACGTACTGTAATGATGTCAACATGAGTGGACAATGTGATGACGTTGAAGATAGAAGCCTTAGCTTTCCGCTGCAAAAAGAATGAACGCTCTAGCTGTCATGGTTTTTATTTTAGATTTATTTAAACAGGATCACGTAAACAACTTTCTTCTTCATCCTTTTAAATGATTAAACCAGATCCTCAAAAATGACCATTAAGTTGAATCAACAGCTGTGTGTAACGTTTTGTTCTACGATATAAAATACGTCAGTAATTATCCCACTCGTGAATTTTGAAGCCTTTATGTGTCTTAAAAAAGGCGGTTGCTAACAAGTGGCTAAATGAGACTACTAAACGTCATCACTCCGACTCGTCCGCCATTACAGCCTTGTTTTTTATACTCGCGCTCATGCAACCGTCTCCAATAATCCCAATGGAAAAATCTCATTGGCTTTTTGTCGAGGGAATCAGGGCGATGTTAACTCCCTGGTTGGCCTACAAAAATACATCATCCCTGGAGCACTCTATGACTAAGTGGGTAAAGGCAAATAAAAGAACAGCTGGAACAGTCTTGTAAGTTCAGATAATTAATCACTTTACTGTAATGCTGCCTTTAAAACCAGGAAAAGACAACACTTATGCCATATTAGGATATCCAAAATCAAAGACGATATCTAGTCTCTTATAACAATATCAATATATTATATAGATATATATATATATATATATATCTATATAATATATACAATACAATACTCTATATTGCCTAGCACTAATTCCTTTGTAATTTCTGGCCACCTGGATAACAATATAAATCTTGTAGCAAATATTTTTGCATCCAGATGGTCTGTGAGGTTCCTGGAAATACCTTCATAACAACAAAAAGTGATTATAAATGACCTTCTGGGTTTTTCCATGATCACCGGGTATTCATTTTATTAATAACAGATGCTTAGCTCTGTGACTCCAATATGATAATAACAATAAAACCTGAGAGGAACAAACTGGGGCTAGTCCGCCACAGACAGATATGAGAGTGGTATCAATCTTCTTATCTAACCCTCGGATAAGCATATGTCGTAATATCTCGTTCATCTTTAAAAGACATTCATCTGAGGGCAAAAATACCGCAAGGACATTACAGACGCTTATTCAAGCAAAAAAAATAACACAACACATTATCAAAATGACCGGCCGAATGGGAGACAAAGAGCTGACCTACACAAAAAAACGATGTACTTACAGCTGCATTATGAGGTACAGGTGGTTTGAGCTCTCGTAGATGTCCTCCAGAGCCACGATATTCTCATGCTTTATCCTGCAGAGGGAGGACAGGAAAACACAGGCCATTAACGAGGTGCAATTAGCCTTTTCTTCTGTTAAAATGATGCCCTGCCAACTGGAAACCAAGCATTTTTTTTGCTTTATTTTGCAGCATTTGTCTGTAATTACACCGTGTGTGTGTTTGTGCACATGTGTATGTTCTCGCTTGTCGAAACTAAAGCTGGCAAAGTGTATCCTTCACACAAGGGAGAAACCTTTTGTGCGTGATAGAGAGCGAGGGGGAGGGGGGATTCTTAGAGGATGCTAATCAATGAGTCATAAAGCGGCAACCCCCGTCAGCAGGAGCACCTGAAGAGAATAATACAGGACGGGATCAAGATGCTGGGAGTCTGTGTCCAGGCAACCAAACAACAAGGTTTTACTAGAAGAAAAAAAAAGCCTCTGCAAGGAGATATGCAGATGACAGAGCGTGTTCACAAGGGCAAGTGGCTGAAAAGAAGAAGGTGGGGGTGGAAGAGGAGGAAGAGGAGGCGGGGAGAGTCTCAAAGGACTAAACAACCTTCACAACTTCCTTTCAGAACGAAGTCCAGAACGAAAATGAGGTTGAGGGCTGTTAGACTAACAGAGCCGAGGAAAGAGTGTGAAGACGAGGGAGAAAAAAAAAGGATGAGAAATCAAAAACAGTGAGAGAGTCAAAGGATAGCAACCGTAACCAGGCAACTACACCCAACAACTGTCGTGCTCACTTCAAGAGTGACTGATAACTGAGCTTCTCAGGGGAATTACCCATCAGGCCCTGGAGGAGGATGGCGTGTCACCTAGTGTCAGTGCAATCCTGTGTATGTGTGAAGACCCAAAATGGTGGATAGATGGGATTCGACAAGGAAGTCACTTAAGCCCGACAACGGCTGTTAAATAAACTGTACCAGCATCCCGAACTCTGAGTCGTTACTCAGAGACACACACACAAGCTTCCCCGAGGACGCCGCGAAGTGGTGACCCTCTCTAAAGTGGTGTTCTTCTTCTTCTGCAAACTCCCCCCGCGGCTCAGTCATGCGGTACCTACTTCCTAAGCACGGCGATTTCATTTTCGATGCTCGTCTCCTTCCCCTTCAGCGCTTTTTTCGGGATGCACTTGATTGCGACCATCTTTCCCGTGGCCTTCTCCCGAGCCATCACCACTTCAGAAAACGCACCGCTGCAAAAGAGAGAGAGAGAGAGAGAGAAACATGTTAGTTCTGCATATGCGCTCAGTCAATATTGGCGCAGAAAAAACCTATCGTCAGTGAGTAGATAGAGGGCACTCAGAGGCAGACAGGCCAGAGTACACAAACAGCATATTGTGAATATTTACTGAGAACTGGCAAAGTCCCTGACTATGGCCAACAGCCGTCTGTGTTGGCTTACGCTCGGCGCTCGTGTGCAGCCAAAAGCACGGCAAACACTTTTAAAACCTCTAAAAAACACCCATTTAGGACGGCAGATAGCGTGTCTTCCTCGGACCATCTGTCTCCATACACGACGAGAGCCTTTAAAAACAAATACGGAATTAAGGGAATATTTGCTCAAGCAATCTGTATCTGTTGCTATGATACCACAGTCAGTCCACCTTAATAAATCTCGCTGAGCAGGCAGCGTGATCGCCTCCACCCCCCTCTTCTTGTTTTCATTACACACCTTCACAGGCACCTTTTTCCTCCGTGCACCCTCAGAAGGGCTTAATGTGAAGAAAACTGTGCATAGTTGACATCTGACCGTGCATGCCTTCTAGCGCATGTTAGTGCATGTGAGTGTGCCCCACTGGCTACTGTAGTTCACTGCCGCTGCTCTGCACTGCTGATAACGCCATCCCGACCAACGGCATTGTCGTCGCAGAAGCGTAGCGCCCACCCTCCGGTTCCCCCTCAGGTTAAACAAGGGGCTTTTCGCATTCAGACCCCACGGATACAAGCGAGTACACATGCGGAGTGTCGCTCTCCGTCTGAAAAGCCCTTTACACCGTTAGTCGCGAGCCATCAGCTCAGCTGTCGCCATGTTGAGAGCCGTGTGGGGGCAATAGCACCTTTAATATTTTCAAGCTAAAGGAGTGGGCTGATGTTGGATACACAATACTTGCACAACAAAATGGTCTTTCAATGACATACAGTATGTAATGGGTTACATGTTATAATATAGGCACTAAGGCTGTCAATCAATCAAAATATATAATAGCGATTAATCGCATGATTGTCCAGAGTTAATCAGGATTAATCTCAAACTAATCTCACATTTTTTATCTGTTCAAAATGTATCTTAAAAGGGAGATTTGTCAAGTATTTAATACTCTTATCAACACACAACAATGACCAATATTGTCCATAAACCCTCACAGGTTCTGCATTTAGCATAAACAATATGCATACATATATAACATGGCAAACTGCAGCCCAACAGGCAACAACAGCTGTCAGTGTGTCAGTGTGCTGACTTGACTATGACTTGCTCCAAACTGCATGTGATTATCATAAAGTGGGCATGTCTGTAAAGAGGAGACTCGTGGGTACCCATAGAACCCATTTTCATTCACATATCTTGAGGTCAAAGGTCAAGGGACCTCTTTGAAAATGGCCATGACAGTTTTTCCTCGCTAAAATTTAGTGCAAGTTCGGAGTGTTATTTAACCTTCTTCGCAACAAGCTAGTATGACATGATTGATACCAATGGATTCTTTAGGTTTTCTAGTTTTATATGATACCAGTATCTTAAGTGGCGTTAAAACTAATTTGCGTTAACTTTGACAGTCCTAATAGGCACATACTGTTTATATAGTAATTGTTTCAATATTTTACATTCAGTTCACATAACTGATAGAAGGTCAGTTTGTCCATACTGTTTATTTCAATCCCGTCGTTCTTGTTGGAGCGTTTTGCCAGAAGCCATTTCTGTGTGAAGGCTTTCTTGCCTGCAGCCAAATGCTTTTTAAGGAAATATTTATCCTGTGCCATAAATGTATCTGTGATGTTGCCAAAGGTATAAATGTAACAAAGGAGCAATCAACTTCTAATCCACTATTATCTCTTTAGTAATCTCCTGCCAAAATGAAAAGCCCAGAAAATATGAAAACGGCAGCCATCTGCGTCCTGCATTATTGTCCCCCCTTTCTGACAAAGAGGTTTAACTGCAGAAATAATAAGTGTCTCGTCATCAGTTATACAAAAGTGAAAGTGACTTTTAGTGCTCCAGCGCCTTACAAAAAGGCAAGATGGCCCACATCTAAAGGTCCATTATGTTCTCAAAGTGTAATCAGTTCCTCCCAACGGGCTCTAAACTCAGCACCACTCGCTGCACTAAATCCCACCGAGGCCATCAAATCCACGCTAATCCCCCACTCCACCATCACACGGCGGTGGGGGGGGGGGAGGGTCAGTCTGAGCCACGACACGTAAACACAGACTGTGCATAAACACACTACCTGGTCACACAGCCCGGCCTCGGGTTGTGATGAGGTGGATCAAAAAAACAGACCTGAGAGGGCTCGGAGCTAACGCCCTTCTGACTTTGACCTCATTCTGACACATGATGTGGGACCATATGTAAATTCAAGGGCTCGTGTAAGTGAGGGAGCTGGTGCATTATTTGTTACAGCACTATCTTCCCACCACAGCTGCTGCCGTGAGGACAATGAGCATCATTTCTATTCAGTGCATGCAACCAGTTTCCCAGCTGTGTGGACTTTAGGAGGAGAAGAACTAAATTCCTCCACCAGCACGCCGAGCCTGTCATACGACTCTTGCACGTATTCTCTCAGAGCACGCTTTCTGCTGCAGGAGACACACAGAACGATGAAAACCACAGGAAACCCGTGAACTGACTGAGAGGGTGGTTAGAGCGTGTAGCACCATTTCTGTCCCCCCTCCCTGCTCGCCACATTGACAAGCAGCAGCATCACTTCCTGTGAATTACAATACGACAGAATCCAAGCCTGTGACTTCCCTCGCTCTGTCAGTGCATGAAGCATGACAAACTGTGCTGCGAGCGTTCTATCTATTAATGCCTGGTTCACAGGAAAGAAAAAGGTGCGATGTCTGTTAGAGACATATGGTGATGCAGTAACACATCCACAACAATCACACAGAACTCTAGAGCTCAAACAAGTAGTCAATCTAAAGGCAACTATTTCGATAATTGATTAATCATTTCAGTCATTTTTCAAGCAAAAATTACAGATATTTGATGTTTCCAGCTTGTCAAATGTTATACAGTATATGATAGTCAATGAAATATCTTTAGGTTTTGGACTGTTGGTTGGACAAATAATGCAAAATAGAGCTTCAACGATTAATCGATTGGTTATTATTATTATAATTTTGATAATCAATTTATCGCTTTGACTCATTTTTTTAACCCTCTGAGACCCACAATAGACCTCCGAAGAGGTCAAGGGACTCCTTTGAAAATGGCCATGCCAGTTTTTCCTCGACAAAAATTGGCGCGTTACTGAGCCTCCTTTCCGCTAGCATGACATGGTTGTCACCAATGGATTCTTAAAGTTTTTCTAGTTTCATATAATATCTGTACCTTCACTCTAGCTGACTTGGGATGCAGTTGGTGTCGAAACATTAGTCTTTAAATAAAGTTTACTGCCTTAAATCCGTGTGCTCCAGTGTGCTTTGGACCTGGTCTCTGAAGTCTCTCCTGTTACAAGATTGCCCCGTTCTGTGAGCACCGGACAGGCCTACTATTCCTTGTGAGGCGTTTGAAGCGTGTTTAACCTCCTCTCTTCATAAAATTACCTATATCATGATAGAAGATTTTGGCCATATCGCCCAGCCCTAATCAAAATAGTTGATTAATCGTTGCAGCTCTAAATTTCATAGACTAAACGATTAATCGAGAAAATGATGACCAGATTAATCGATGATGAAAATAATGGTTAGTTGCAGCGCTATATGTGACAACCAGCACATGTAATTCATCTCTGGAATGATCCTACATGTGATCTGGTGATGAGCATTAAGTGATGAGAGGAACCTTCATCTAAACTGGACCCATTATTGAAACCAGTCTCAATCTATTACGCAAGATAAATACGAGTGTACGGCTGCAAAATGTTTCTGACCCGGTGACACGAACCGAACAATCAAGTCAGCAGCACATTGACTCAATGGGTTGAATAATAATATCTGAATTTATAAGTTCTTTCCAGAGCTTCCTCTTCACGGCTCTGGTATGAGATGTGTGTGTGTGTGTGTGTGACAGTCTGCAGTCATCGCCGCACTATGTGCAGGACAGCCGAGCCAAACCGGCTGACTAATGTGAAATGTGAACGTGGGCGGCGCTCTGTGAGAAACCCGCGGCTGATGCTGCAGATGCAAAGTGAAGCCACGTGTCAAACAATTTATACAGAAAACTTTTTCAGGTTGCGACCTTGTCCTTTGGCGATTATGAAAATGAAGGGTCACTGTTGATGGGAGAGGTTTTTTTATGATGGAAAGGGGCCCGACGACTGCGGCTGGCTTATTGACATTCACTATATTGCGGTGCTGCTGAGTAATCACCCTGAATCATCTTGTGTAAGATGCATTACATACAGCCGCCCGTTACGCAACATATGGGACGGAAGAGACAGATAAACCAGGTAGAGTGATCACCTACCTGAGTTCAAAGTCACCCTTCAACGATGGAACGACAGCTTTAACCAGAAATATGACGGATTATATAATCTATGCTCTCAAAATGCAGGCAAAATTATAAATAACGGGCCAAAGCAAGCAAAAGACAGATACTGGATATTTGGGAACATCATCGACTCTCTAATCACGAGCACAAGCATGATTCATCAGAATCATTGTGCAGTAAAAATAATTATACACATTTTAGCTAAGATGTCTTAAATTTGGTAATAAAAGTTAAGCTGACATCAGAAACAGTTAAACCTTTCTTATTTTTAACTATCGTCACACCACAATATGCTCAGATATGCTGCTCTGTGTACTGGAGCTGCAACGATTAATCGTTAAGTTGTCAACTATTAAATTAATCTGCAACTATTTTGATAATCGATTCATCGGTTTGAGTCATTTTTTAAGAAGAAAAAAATTCTCTGATTCAAGGTTCTTAAATGTGAATGTTTTCTGGTTTCTTTACTCCTCTATGACAGTAAACTGAATATCTTTGAGTTGTGGACAAAACAAGACATCTGAGGACGTCATCTTGGGCTTTGGGGAACACTGATCAACATTTTTCACCATTTTCTAACATTTTGTTGACCAAACTACTAATCAATTAATCGCGAAACGTTTTGTAAACTGTTATGTCAGCTGGATAAACAACGTGAAAAATTCTAACTAACAGGAGCTACTTCCTACAATATGTGCTTCATTATTCTCATCATCTGGAATACACCGATACTGGCCGATATACTGGCTTCTCTCCTCGAGGATCAGTTTTCTATGTTTGCTGGAAAGAATATTTATAAGGGCAGTAGTGGAAGAAGTATTCACTTCCTTTAAATAAGTAAAAGTAGTGATACAACAATGTAAAAGTACTCCATTATAGCCTGGCTGATGCTTGATTTTTTTAGGCCAATACCAAAGTAAAAAAAATTATACGTGTATGTAATGATACATATCGGCTGATATTGTTGTTTTTTGTCAATAAACAACCCTTAATATTTTATTAAAGATCTATTTTACAGTTGAAAAATAAAGTTAATCTAAAAGCCTGGCTTATTTATTATATAATAATTCAGATTTTAAATATAAATCTAGATCCATTACAAGTAAAAGTCCTGCATTCGAAATGTTAATAAGTTAGAGTATTATCTGCAACATTTACAGTGAAACATACCGAAAGAGAAAGTACTCATGCTGCAGACAGAACGGCCCCGTCAGTGTAACATTATTAGATATAAACAGAATATTGTTACTGGTAATAGAGGGTCACGGCAAACTATTTTTAACTACTTTACATCCTGTCGGGTAGTTTAATCTAAAATGTGCTTGCTAACAGTATCACAATATATCTAATTGTAACCGCTGTATCATGATACATATTGTATCGCCAGATTCTTGCCAATACACAGCCCTACGTCTTAAGAACATTGTTCAGCCCAGTCTCATGGCAAAGCGTGGAATAGACCTGCCTGTCCACCAGCAGAAAGCGTGTCAGTGTCACGTTTTGTGTCGCCAAGACATGAATATTACACGCCTGCATGAAGGGGCAGTGTTTTGTAGTGAAGGTTGTCACGTGACGTTTGTCACGTGTAGTGTAGTGACAGAAGTCTAACTACCAAGCTAGTTAGGTAGACTTTCAACCAGGAGACCGGCTTTTTGTTTTGCAAGTTACGTTGCTGAAGTTTGTCACCTGTTTTGTAGTGACGGTTGTTTTCCATACTGACTGTTTCCGTACATGTTTTACTTAGTTTACGTGCTTATTTTAAGCCCAACCATAACATTTTCCCTTAACCTAACTAAGTGGTTTTGTTGCCTAATCCTAAATGAGTGTGTAATGCAATATTCACGTCTCTGCGAGGCAAAACGTGACACTGACACGCTATCCTCTGGTGGACAGGCAGGTCTATTACGCAATTTGGCGTGATATTGGGTTGAAATTCTTATGGATTTATTTCACTATTTTCTAATTTGTAGATTAACCAATAATGAAGATAATCCCTAGTAAAGTATCTTGTAACTCTTTCAAGAAATTGTAGTGTAGAAAAAAAGCACAAGTTGCAAAAAACTGTTACCACTCAAGTACAGTACGAATACCTCAAAACTGTACTTGAGTTACTTTCCATCACTTCATAGGAGTGATGTCATCATTTCAGTTGTGGTTTTCATCTCTGGTCCTACTGCCAGACTAGTCAACACTGGTTTTCGGTCTTCCCAGGTAGTAAACAGCATTGATCTGGTGCTGCAGAGTTAAATCAACTCCAATATTACGACTTGAATGAAATCTCACAGCTCTCACAGTCCCGACGACTGAAGCTGGAAACCATTATACCCAACAGCACACTGGGCCTGAGGCTACTTTCCAGGAATGTGCACTTCAGACTGTTGATCAAACAGAGAGAGATGGTCACTTTACAGCGTGATCAGAGCTAATGCCGCTCATCAACAACTAAAAAGGACTCTATCGCTCCAGGGAGCTGTTTGGCAGAAATGTGTCTGAAGCCACAGATGGAGAGAAAGCTGAATTATTTTAATAAGGGTGATTATCGCTCGCTGTGCTTTGATACAGGCCAGTCTGGTACACTTCAACTCCCTAAGTGCAGCTATGGCTTTGTAGGCATTCACTGTGGTGAGAGGGACATGAATACAAATGGAAATCATAAAAACAGACTACGCATCATCTTATTTGACTCTCCATCATTATGGTCAATGACAAAGTATCTCCACCCACAGTGAATGTAGCTGGAGGACAGTGGTGGTGGTGGGAAGTGGGAGGTGGTGTCTTCTTCAGAGGGAGCAACCAAGGACTTCCATCATCCTCGTTGCCTAGCTGCCATTTTCACTGCATCAAGGACCCAACTAGTCTCTGCACAAGCTGTGTTTCAGAAAATGATCAATGCGTGGAGGCAGTCACTCTAATGCACCACAGACTTTGACAGAGCCAGTGTCAGTTTAATATCTAATGATAGCAAAAATAATAATAAAGATGTGGCTTTAGGGTGGCAATAAGAGACATTAATGTGTCTGCAGGGGGAAAAGAGGGATTCTGGAGAAAAAAAACGTGACAAAGCATAATTTTTGGACCACTTTTTGGCCATGACATTTAAATAAATAAAATATGTGCCTTCTTCAAGTGATTCAAGTTAAGAAAACCCTGCAGCGTCATCAACCCCCAACACAGGTTTTTCCAACACATTCTCATCCAACTCGCCACATACTGACGCTTTGTCAGACCCCTTGGCGTCACTTTACGGTCGTAGTAAACACTAGGGATGCTGGGAAATCAATACAGCATAGTATCGCGATATTTTGCATGGCAATATTGTATCGATACATGGCATCAAGTATCTATCTTTTATTATATAAACTCTTAACCTCTTAACAATCCGGCTGCTATTCTGTCTCTCAGAGCTTGTAGTTAGAAGATACTGGTATCATATAGAAAACCTAAGGAATCGATTGGTACCAACCATGTCATGTAAGCTTGTCGGGGAGACACTAAATAACTCTCCAAAGTTACACAAAATTTTGGTGAGAAAAAACTGGCATGACAATTTTCAAAGGGGTCCCTTGACCTCTGAACTCAAAATATGTGAATGAAAACTCTGAGATGAACAGAGTGAAAACTATAATTTATTAGATTAAAACAAAGTTTATTAGATAAAAAAAAAGGTGTTGACAAACTGCATAATTTGCGGTTGAAAAAAGGCAACATATAGCGTAAGGATGCTAATTTTGAAACATTTTCTTAACGATTATTAACTGTTAACCGACAAGATTTTTGTCTTGCATGCAGCGGTGCGCCACCTGCAGTGTATGAGCAAAACAGACAACTGAGTCACCAGTTCACCCGTACGGGAGCGTATATACGATAGCGTTAATCGATAAAAAATGCTTAATGTCGGTTAACGGTTAAACGGTTCATTATTAACATCCCTAATATTGCAATATATCTTATCGCAATACTCAGCATATCGCAAAATTACAATAAGATCATATCGTGACTTAAGTATCGCGATAATATCGTATCGTGGGGCCTCTGGTGATTCCCACCTCTAGCAAATACGTGCTTAATGTTGTGAATTCAAACAAAACACTTAAGTTTAGGCAACAAAAACACTTAGTTTAGGAAAAAACAACATGGTTGGGCTTAAAACTACTACGTTTGTAAAGTAAAAATGAAACCGAACGTTGTGAACACAGGACATGAACAAACAGCTAATTGTAAAGTGAAAGTGAAACTTAATGCACGGGAAACAAACAGCGGTCTCCTGGATGAAAGCTCTGTGTTTGTTGGACCCATCCACCTTCCCTCCCGCCCGTCTTTAGGCTCTTTAAACTACATAACCACACTCCCGGAGCACTTGGATTTATATTGATGAAAGCCCTATGTGCCTCCTACAAGCACTAAAGTACCTTGAGCGTAAGTATTTGACGCCCTGGGAATGAGAACAGGCTGGTTTTTCACACATATGCCCTCTGGCAGAAGGTACAGAAGCGTTTATCCTCAGGCCATCAGTCTGATCAACAAATCTAATCCACTGCCCCTGGCTGCCCTAACCCTTGTGTAAACAACTTTTGGTTCACCCCCACCGCTCTCATAGCGTCGTTGTCAGCCACAGCAGGCAGCTGTTTTCAGAGAACAAGCTCTTAAAACTAGAGCTGTTTCGACCAAAGAAATTCGTAGTCGACTAACACTCATACGATTTTGTCGGCTAATCGATTAGTTGATTTAACCAACAGATCTGTGAAACTGAGTTTCTCCGCAAAGAATTGCACAAAAGCACCACTTTAAATCTTGTGTTGACCTGAGATGTGCTCATAAGTTTCTTGGAAATAAGTCATTCAGCATGAAAAACGCATAGAAAACGACTAATCGACTAAAGAAATGTTAATCAACTTAGATCAAAATGACCGATTAGTCCACCAAACGACAAAGAGGGGGCAGCCTTACTTAAAGCCCACTTTACACCACCTGCTACGCACCAAACGGCAGACAAAGTTCAGGACTAGCAGGTGAACACGGTGGAGCATTTTGCAGCTAAAGAGCCAGACCAAAAACAGAGCTAAATGAGAGATAATATTAGACTTACATCCAACTTATGAACAGAAACACGACTCCAAATGATAATGTTGCTCTGTAACTGCTGAGTGAGTAAATAAGACACAGTTACAGCAAACATATCTTTGGCATTATCATATATGAGCCCATTAAATTATCAGTAGGGCTGCACCGATCCAATATACTGTACCAGTATCCACAGTGATACAGGCCTATTTAAGCAGATGGAGTATTGGCCTTGATGTGACTCATCCACATTAAATACAGTTTCTTGCTCAATGTTTCCACTGTCTGGTACATTTAAGTTGTGATGGCTGCTGGTTACCTTACATAAAAAATGACACTAATGAGCAACCCGTTTAGTGAAGTTTGCAGATTTGAAAACTGGGAAAAACCAGTATCAGAGCAGTGCTCAGTATCGGCAGTTATCTGAAAGAGAATTGGTGCATCCTTATTAATCGGCTCTAGTATGTTGTTAAAAAAAACATCTCAACATCCCCACTGGGAGTAGCAGCAGGTCCACTTCTGCTGCACAGTTACAACACTAGCCAACTGGGATCTCTGAAGGTGCTTGTGGTCAGGTTACTTAATTTGTTCCCACAGAGTCTCAGCAGCTTAAGGCTCTGAAATTAGCCACAAGGCAAAGTGGAGGTGAGGTAGGAGGACTGGGTTCAGTTGCGAAGATCTTATTAGCTCACGACAACTACCGCAAGAAAACACGGTGAAGAAGTGTGACCAAAGCTTTAGGAACACCGCCGCAGGCTTCTTACTCCCCTAACTCCTTTCAATATCTAATCAGTCATAACGCTCACACACAGAGGGCCCAGCCTCCAGCTGCTGTCTAAATCAAATCTCTGTGCAGCACCGGTGGAAAATGTACTTAGCAATAGCACAATGCAAACATACTCTGTTACAAGTACAAGTCATGCATTCAATGGAAGTAAATACTAGTACTGTCCTCGACCAAAGAAATTCTTTGTCGACTAATCGATTAGTTGATTTAATCAACAGATCTGTAAAACTGGGTTTCTCCACAAAGAATCACAGAAAAGCACCACTTTAAATGTTGTGTTTACCAGAGATGTGCTCATAACTTTCTTGCAAATAAGTCATTCAGCATGAAAAATGTGCTTAAAGCATCAATGAAATATAGAATGTGTCAATAAAATCAGTAAAATGTACTTAAAGTACACAGTATGCAGCAGTTTTTGTATTTAATAATTTCTTATCTATAATAATGTAGAGCTACAACTAACAATTATTTCCATAGTTGATTAATCTGTTAATTATTTCCTCAATTAATCTTTTAGTTGTTTCAGTCGATCAAAAGTTTATCAAGCAAAAATGCCAGACATTTGCTTGTTCAAGCTTTTCAAATGTGAAAACTTTGTGTTTTTCTTTGTCATTTATGATAGTAAATTAAATATCTTTAGGTTTTGGACTGTTGGTTGGATAAATAAACCAATATGAAGATGCCACTTTGTGCTGTTTTTAACTAATTTTAATTATTTCATTACGGCTGCAACCAACGATTATTTTCATTGTTGATTATTTTCTTGATTAATCGATTGGTTGTTTGGTCTATAAAATGTCGATCAGTGTGTCTTAAAGCCCAAGACAATGTCCTCAAATGTCTTGTTTTGTCCACAACACAAAGATTTTCAGTTTACTGTCACTGTAAAATGATTTAAACCAATAAATCGATTATCAAAATAGTTGGCGATTAATTTAATAGTTGACAACTCATCGATTAATTGTTGCAGCTCTATAATAATGCATCATATTTCATAAACTATCAACAGGTTTAGCGTGTCAAATATTAATCTGCAAAGAAGCTGTCAGATAAATGTAGTGAAATGCGACATTTTCCTCAGTGAAATGTAGTGAAGTATAAAGCCAATATAAAATGGAAATACTTAAGTAATTAAGTATTTTAATACTTAAAATTGTACTTAAGTATGAGTAAATGTGCTTCCACTGCTGGTGTGTGAAGAGGGATGAATGCTGCAGAGGGATGATCCCTCTTGGACGCTGATGGGGAAACCTGATGAGGAAGCTACAGTTGAAAGGTGGAGCAGCAGGAGGAGGAGGAGGAGGATAATCTATGTCTCTTCCTCTGACCAACACCCTTTCCTTGTCCATTTTTAATCCTTAAGCAAAGCTGCAGGGTTTCTCTGCCCCAGGTGGCGGCCTGTTGTGAACCCCGCTGACTGACAACGAGGCACTCCCTGATCAAGACACACAGGAACGAGTAACTTTATCTTAAAGTCCATCAGGACGAGTACACGCTGTAGGATATGTAGCGACAAACTGACCACAGAGATGTGCGCTGCCGAGGGTTGTGGGCGAGGGATGTGTGTGTGTTCCTCCAACCTGGCCATTGTGTGTGTGGACAGTATATCACGATGATTCACTGGTGTTATTCACAGGCGCTTCACACATAGATGAAAGCCTTGGGGAAATCAGAACAGCCTCCAGGTAGGAACGTCTCTGACTGTTTAGTACAACAGATGAAGTGTCGCTTTATGAATCATCCAATCTGTATAAGAATTTTCATGATGCAGCTCCTCAGGAAAAACAGGTCTGCGGTCAGGCCGAGCAGCACAAAATGAGAGGATGCTGAAGACAGATTATTAAGTTTGCACAAGTTGAGGATGCAAATAGCAAACCACAATATGTCTGCTTTATCATCTGCTACAAACACAGTGACTGGAGGACATATTTTGCTCAGCTTTGACACCAGCTTCTGAGTCCAAATTTTTAACAAAACAACATATTTCCCCAGGGAGACACCTTCCTCGAATCTCCAACAATACAAACATCACCTCGTTAAATTCCTCTCAGTCAAGGGAGGAGGGACATGTCTTTAGGGGACAAAGATCAGCAGGAAAAATTAGAGATATACTGTGATATGGCACAAGATTGACTGCCTTGAGCAGTTTGGGGTCTTCCATTCATTCAGGGAGGCTCTCTTTTCTGCAGCATAACTTATTCAAAGAGGAAAAGACATGAAGTCAAGCGGCACTAACAGCGGACCAAAATAAACTCTGGTATTTGTCTGGTTCAAGGGCAAGAACTCCAACGAAAGTGGTCCCTAAACGAATGAAACCCACCAGTGTGTACTGTACAAACAAGTCTGTAAACCCAGACATAATGTTTCTCTGCTAAAAATCTGTCTTTCTGTTTGAAGAAGAAAGAATAAGAGAGTAAAATAATTAAAAAAAACAGTGACTGTTTACTTTGAAAGGAAGTCCTTGGAATAGGATGGCAGTCTGGAAAACATCCAAAGCATCTCTTATTAAGACATGGATAACACCACAACGCATTTCGACTCAACAAGTCTTCATCAGGGTGTGTGTGTGTGAGTCGTTGGTGTTATCCATATCTTCATAAAGGATTTTTAATTCACAATCAGAGTGCCTGTCATGTTTTCCAGACTGCCATCCAGCCCAGTCGCACAGCAGTTTGTGAAATAGTCACGGAATTTAATGTATTGATTTGTGTATATAGTAATGGTCAGCACAAAATCAATTTATATGCAACCCACATAATTGTGAACTGGGAAGTATAAAGAGCGGCAAAAAACACCAGACTTTCGCCCAAGCCCCCAGGAAGAGCGCCGGGCTGTGAAGCAAATTTTCGTAGTGGCCAAACAGCGGTACTACAACCTCCTCGTCGGTCACGTGATGCCATTGGGCCTGTATTTTAACCCAAACCATGATCTTTTCCTAAACCTAACTAAGTAGTTTTGTTTCCTAAGCCTAACCAAGTCGATCTTTTCCTAAACCTTACTAAATAGTGTTTTGTCACGTTACTTCCATACTTAAAGCTGAAGTGAGATTGGAGCAAATATGATTAAAAAAAGTTATTTTTATGAAAGGGTCGCTATATCGTGACAGTAGTACATGAAACAGGTAACCTGAAAAAAATCATGTGCCTCTGTGTCCTCCGGTGTCCTCCAGTGTCCTCCGGTGCTCTTAACGGCATCTGCAAGATTTCACAGACCGGAGGAAGTGTACGGTTTAGCTGTAAAATGAGAAAGCTTGTGACACGCCATTGTAAAATCTTTTGAAGGAATGTCAAGTTCCGGTCACATGACCGGAGCACAGCCAATAGGAACGCTCTCTCAATGAAATGACCTGCGATTGGTCAAAGACTCCCGTCACGGGCTAGATTTTCTAAAGCCTGAAAACAGAGCCATGAGGAGGCGCAGAAGTCTAGTTTTCTCTCAGAACACTTGAATTACAATATGCTGAAAAGTTATTATAGAATTTTTGCCCAATGATGCCAAAAAGATACTGCCTACCGCCACTGTGAACGCACTTATGCACTCAAAATAGTAAGTGCAAGTACAGAAGTACGCGGGTTGGAACACACTGACAGAGTTTCCTGACCCAGATTGTTGCAACACTCACAATTATTTCTTTAAAGAATCAGAGATAATGGAGCACAAAGACCATAAAGTCACCACAGATGGTCCCTTAATTATGAAAGCTGGTTTCATCATGTGTGTGTGTTAATAGGCCCTGCTGTCTTTGTTGTCATAGTTTTGTCATGTTGTGTACAAAAACAACCCCAAAATAAATGGCTGCCTGTCTGCGTAGCTACACGATGATGCACCGTAGAAGAAAAATAAAAACACGCTGCAGTAGTTTAATTGCCTAAACCTAACCAAGTCAATCTTTTCCTAAACCTAACTAAGTCGTGTTTTGACACGTAACTTCCATACTTAAGTGACCCCATTTCTGCTGTTATTTTAACCAAAACCATGATCTTTACCTAAACCTAACCACGTAGTTTTATTGCCTAAGCCTAACCAAGTCGATCTATTCCTAAACCTAACTAACTAGTTTTATTTTTAAAAGACTGGGCGGAAATTGACACGTGCATCAGGTGTTGATGGACATTCGTAAGAGAAAAAGCACGAAAATGAAAGTCGTGCTGAGCGTCAAGAAAAAAAGGGAAATTCGTGTCTATGAACACAAATCAAATAGATTCAATTTTGTGACTATTTCACAAATTGCCGTGAGACTGTGTTGCACGCCATCCTATACCAAGGACTTATTATTCCACTACTTGCCCCATCCTTGAAGAGCTCAACACAGTTTCCTGACCCAGACTGTTGCAACATTCCCAATTATTTCTTCAAAGAATCAGAGAGATAATTGAGCACAAAGACCATAAAGTCACCACAGATGGTCCCTTAATTATGGAAGCTGGTTTCATCACTTGTGTGTGTGTAAATAGGCCCTGCTGTCTTTGTTGTCATAGTTGTGTCATGTTGTACAAAAACGACCCCAAAATAAATGGCTGCCTGTCTGTGTAGCTACACGATGATGTACCATAGAAGAAGACACGCTGCAGTAGTTTTATTGCCTAAACCTAACCAAGTCTAATCTTTTCCTAAACCTAACTAAGTAGTTTTAATACCTAAACCTAACAAAGTCAAATCTTTTCCTAAACCTAACTAAGTAGTTTTAATACCTAAACCTAACAAAGTCAAATATTTTCCTAAACCTACCTAAGTAGTTTTAATACCTAAACCCAACCAAGTCAATCTTTTCCTAAACCTAACTAAGTAGTGAATAAATTTAATGAATATTTCACGAACTGCCGTGAGACTGTGTTGCACGCCATCCTATACTAAGGACTTCCTTTCAAAGTAAGCTGGATAGCCAAGTATAACCAAGAATAAAAACATGCTGCAGTAGTTGTATTGCCTATCCTAACCAAGTCAATCTTTTCCAAAACCTAACTAAGTAGTTTTGTTGCCTAAACCTAACCAAGTCAATCTTTTCCTAAATGTAACTAACTAGTTTTATTGCCTAAACCTAACCAAGTCAATCATTCCTAAACCTAACTAAGTAGTTGTATTGCCTAAACCTAACCAAGTCAATCTTTTCCAAAACCTAACTAACGAGTTTTGTCACTTAACTTCCATACTTAAGTGACCCCATTTCCGGTGTTATTTTAACCCAAACCATGATCTTTACCTAAACCTAAACTACGTAGTTTTATTGTCTAAACCTAACCAAGTCAATCTTTTCCTAAACCTAACTAACTAGTTGTATTGCCTAAACCTAACCAAGTCAATCTTTTCCTAAACCTAACTTAGTAGTTTTGTTGCCTAAACCTAACCAAGTCAATCTTTTCCTAAACGTAACTAACTAGTTTTATTGCCTAAACCTAACCAAGTCAATCTTTTCCTAAACCTAACTAACTAGTTGCATTGCCTAAACCTAACCAAGTCAATCTTTTCCTAAACCTAACTTAGTAGTTGTATTGCCTAAACCTAACCAAGTCAATCTTTTCCAAAACCTAACTAACGAGTTTTGTCACTTAACTTCCATACTTAAGTGACCCCATTTCCGGTGTTATTTTAACCCAAACCATGATCTTTACCTAAACCTAAACTATGTAGTTTTATTGTCTAAACCTAACCAAGTCAATCTTTTCCTAAACCTAACTAACTAGTTGTATTGCCTAAACCTAACCAAGTCAATCTTTTCCTAAACCTAACTTAGTAGTTTTGTTGCCTAAACCTAACCAAGTCAATCTTTTCCTAAACGTAACTAACTAGTTTTATTGCCTAAACCTAACCAAGTCAATCATTCCTAAACCTAACTAAGTAGTTGTATTGCCTAAACCTAACCAAGTCAATCTTTTCCAAAACCTAACTAACGAGTTTTGTCACTTAACTTCCATACTTAAGTGACCCCATTTCCGGTGTTATTTTAACCCAAACCATGATCTTTACCTAAACCTAAACTACGTAGTTTTATTGTCTAAACCTAACCAAGTCAATCTTTTCCTAAACCTAACTAACTAGTTGTATTGCCTAAACCTAACCAAGTCAATCTTTTCCTAAACCTAACTTAGTAGTTGTATGGCCTAAACCTAACCAAGTCAATCTTTTCCAAAACCTAACTAACGTGTTTTGTCACTTAACTTCCATACTTAAGTGACCCCATTTCCGGTGTTATTTTAACCCAAACCATGATCTTTACCTAAACCTAAACTACGTAGTTTTATTGCCTATAAGCCTAACCAAGTCAATCTTTTCCTAAACCTAACTAACTAGTTGTATTGCCTAAACCTAACCTGTACATAAGCCCTGCTGTCTTTGTCATAGTTGTGTACAAAAACGACCCCCCAAAATAAATGGCTGCCTGTCTGTGTAGCTACACGATGATGTAGAAGAAGAATAAAAACACAACTGTGACATAACGCCTGTCTGACTTCAACACAACAGTATTTACACCCCCTGAACAATTAACTCAGGATGTAATTCACGGTTTTCTGTCGGTCAGTTCTCAGTTAATTCAACAGCTGTCAGTCTGCTGCTCATTTCCGTTAAATCCCTACATTGTTTTGTTTAGTCTGCTGCCTAATTATCAACAATAACTAAACACACAAAGTTTCTAGTCGCCCACAGGGCTGCGTTTATCTCTGTTACTCACGTCCCGAGGACTTCCTTGAAGTCAAAGATGTTCTTGATATCATCGACATGCTTCTTCCAAGATGATCCATCGCTGGACTCGCCGTTTTCTTTCGCCATTTCGCACCAAGGAGAGGAAGAAGATGATGAAGAAAGGAGCTGGAGGACTACTGACTCACCCAGCAGGAAAACAAAAGAAAAAGAAAAGTAGTTGTGTGTTTCTCTTCCTTGTCAGACTGTTTCTTCCTCTCAGCCCTCAGCAGGAGAGGAGAGAAGAGAGGAGGTCTATGTCCTACCTCCAGAGAGAGAGGGGTTATCTGACTAATCTGCTTGACGTAGCGGATTCTCAGTCTGAGCTTCTCCGCTGTTCAGATCACTGTGACGGGGGAAACACAGCCTCTCCTCTTCCTCCTCCTCTTCCTCCTCCTCCTTCCTTAAAGCTAGGAGATCCAGTCAGTGTCTTATCGGTACTGTGGTGAGCTGAGGTCGGGCTGTTTGCAGGATGACACTCCGAGCTGCTGCTGCTGTGTGAGCCATCGAGTCGCACTGAACCGCCCTGTGGTTGTTATAGTGATAGGAGGAGGAGGAGGAAGAGGAGGAGGAGGAGGAGGCTGCTGCTCCAGCCTGTCTCTATCTGACAGCCTCACACAGTCAACCAGACAAGTGTTCGCATTGCACCAAATATCACCGGCCCAGTGCAAACTCTGATGCACTGATCAGTCAAGGTTTTTTTTGCAAAAAATAAATCACATTTTAAACCTTGTGTTTGTGTCTTGCACAAATAGATGCTTCCATTTTAATATGAGCTGAAATGTAAAGGCAGGGGTGCAGCTAGGAGTGATGGGGGCCATGCATGCACAGCAGGTGACTTGGCCCCCTTTAAACTTTCCTCCATAGAATTGTAGATGTCAAGCTGCTTCAAAAAGCAGAATAAAATGTGCATAATTACAGTGGATCAAAAAGCTTGGGGACAGAATCATTCCTATACAAACGCTGTTTAAAGGAACTGTTTGTAAGAATCAGAAATGCTTGTTAACAGCGACACCTGTGGCCGTTAAATCAACGAAAGTCAGCGTTGGGCTCGTGCTTGTGCTCGCTCTAAATAGACATGAACGAGCATCGCTCAAAACAGAGAGGCGACACACGTCAGATAAAACCATAATATCACTCTATATTTCACCTGCTTGGCAGTAATGTTAGCTGACCAGACGGAGGTCTCTCCGTGAATCAATACTGATCCTAGTGTTGGCTTTTCCTGCCTCAGCCTACCGACCGCGGCCGAGGAGGGAGACACCAGCACCCGGTCGGAGACGATAACGTTTCTCTCTGCGGAGCCCCGTCACTTCACAAGACACGGAAAACCTCTGTTGGTCTGGAGGAGCTGCAGCAGTTATTTCTGCCCAAACGTCCACTGAACATTTACTAGATATTCTCAGAGCTAAACTAACTCTTCTGCAGTGTGTAGTGTGCACGCATGCCCGTGAGGTGGAGCGAGCTGAGCAAGAACGAGTGCGCTGTGTGAATAAAGGCAGGCAGGCAGCCAGAGGAGCAGAGTACAGCAGAGACTCCGGCCCTGGAGACCAAAGTTACGGTCTCCCCCGCGTCCTCCGACCGCGGCCAACACTGTTTAACAGACGGGCTTCACTAGATATAACTTTGCGGTTTTGGGGAAAGGAAAAGTCATCTCTGAATGAAAAACGAATGCGCACGGGGAAAAAGTGGAGATTTCTAATGTCTGGTAATGTAATGCCCCCAAAGGGAAACTTTTTCCGATCCTCAACCGGCTCTTGAGGCACACATGCAGACCGGTGCCCATCTCCCTCTATGCTGCTACCTTGTGAGGGAACGAGGAGCCCCGGCAAAGGGGCACCATTCATCTGCGTGCACACTCGTCACCCTTGGTGAGGGAAAAGACCAGTAAATAGCAAAGCGGTCCGTTTCATTACTTTATATTCATGTAATAAATACACAAACGTCAATTAGATGGTAATCTGCATTAGAAATGATGCACAACAACAAAAAATAATTTATAATAATCATCCGCTTAAAGTGATCAATTTGACCCGGACGGACGTGATCACTATAAGCGGTTTCCACTGTATATATTTTTTCTCTTTTTTTCAATTTATTTATTCATGACTATTATCCTGTTTCGTTGTTTATTATTTTATTTTATATTTTACCTCATTTTTATTTTATTCTATTTTGTCATATGCTCTGTAATTATATAATTTCTTAAAATGCAAATAAAAAAATGTGCATACATGTACAACTGTGCGTTCCAAAACCCAAACTACCCTGTTTAGTATGCCAGAAAAAGATATTGGCTGCGTTCCAAATCACATATTTTTTCTTTCTACTTTTAGTACATACTGTAGCTGCCCTTATAAAGGACGTACTGTTGCATGCAGTATACATATAATTGAGACATAGTACATCGTCATAATATTACACCTTGAACTTTGACCCTCTTGCTCATTCAGTATATCCGCCGTGCAGAGGATTGTGGGTCAGACTAGCCAGAAAAACATGCTGACTTTCTTACTGCGACCGGATGTAGTAGGACATCCTGGTATTTTTGGCATACTGCATTTGACGTACTATGTATTGGGACATACTAAATCTTTTTCTGGCATACTAAATAGTATGGTAGTATGGGTTACTGAAACGCACAGCATGTCTCAGGCCCAGACCGGCCACAGGGAGCACCGGGAGAATCCCCTGATCATCGGCAGGTTTTGACAGGAAGAATGTATGGAATAAAAAGACGATACCTCTGGTTCTGCTGCAAAGGTTATAGGAGTGCAAAGCTAAATCAGTGACTATGTAACATTAATTAATTTAACAATATATATATAATGATGTACACTTTATCAAGCTGTAAATGGACAGCTTACTAAATTTACCTGATGTCATTATGGCTGGGTTATCTGGCCAAAATCTTCTATCACGATATAAATCATTTTACATCTCGATAACGATATAAATCACGATATAGCATGTTTTCTGGTAATTCAATAAATAATCTATATGAAATAATCACATGGTAAAGCCTATTTTTGTATACTCCTGTGTGAATTAAATACTTGACAAATGAAAAGTACTGAGTATTTTCTCATTTTAAGAACTTAAGCGCAAAATGAATATATGTATATATTTAAGGGAATTTATAGAGAAAAAAATAAATAAATATATGCCTAGCCTATATCACGATAGAAACGATATAGATAAAATATATATAGTAGACATTTTAATGTTGTTTTGACAATATTTATCGGCATATTGCCCAGCCGTAGGTGTCATCCTCCAGTGTGTCCCTGATTTTAACTATAAGTCTTTATTTGGAGTCAAAATGAGCAAAACTTCAATGTTAAGCTTTTATTTATTTTTTATTTTTACATAAAATCAGTTTGATTCTGTCTTTTCCCAGCAGCTACTGATTATAAAGCTGAGTGTGAGTCCTATCACAGTTGTAGATTGTCTTTAACAGTGGAGCTCATAAAGAGTGACATTATGATCTCTAGTTGATCATAAAACAAACAATATAAATAATTACTTGAAAGACAATGTTTTCATATTACATTAAGTCAAACTTAACAGGCTCTTAGAAAAGCACAACATTAGGAGAAAAGAAACATGATGCATAAGCGTGAAAATAGATTTATTTGAAAATATTTCCATTTGAAATCCATCCGTTTATTTACATTAGCCCTTTAATGTCTTTATTTTTCACTTCAAGTCTTAGTTTGAACCATGATTAAATAATGATAATGATCAAGTACTTCTTTGCCCAAATTTTTACCATAATATGTCCAAATATATCTATCTCAATATTTCAATAGTCAAAACGGTGACAACTCTTTTTTCAGAAATCCAGTTTAAGTACTCCTGTTCTTACATAAATATTTCAAGGACATTTTCCAACAACTTATACTGATGTTTTCTGTTCACAGTACAAAAATGGACAACTTGTGCAGACTGAATTCAGGAAGCGAGCAGTAACATGGAGGAGTCAACCAGACAAAAGGATGGATCAGTGCACCACTGATGCTCAAGACGAACAGGACGAAGAGAGGGAAGAAGTACCAGAGCAAAGGGACGCTGTGGCTCTCAGCTCCAAGCTCATTGGTTCCTGCTGGAGAACTCCTCACAAATATATAGGCTGCGGTCGAAAAGTCTTTTTTGAGTGAAATGACCCATGAGTATTTAAGTGGCATCCATAATAAGAGCTGGTAGAATTGTGTAAATGCTTCCTTTCTTATCTCCTTTAGCTTAGGGAACACTGGACCATCCTTTACGAAAGGAAAAGAGATAATCCCACAATTCCTTGCGGCAGCAACATTTAAAGCGACGCACCATTCAGCTGTCAGTAACATCCACCGCTGCTGTTTAATTGTAGGCTACACCGTGGATAAATTGAAAACATCCTTCTTAGGAGTTGTGATTCTGCAGCATTGAGTCTGTCAATACACTCATTTTCTATGTATTATGAATAAAGTTGTTTAAAAGGTGCTCTATATGACATTCAGGGCATTAACATAACATCAAACAACTATTTGCTATGTAAGGGATAATGTGTAGTGAGCCGGTCATTGTTGTGAAATAAACCCCGACAGGGCGAAGCGGAGGGGTCTCTCATCGCCCTGAAGGGGTTTATTTCACAACAATGACCTGCTAGCGGTACATTATCCCGCTTATTACACGGCTACTTACTTAAGAAATCCATTATTTGACTCAAAAACGGTCCACCGGAGTACGACATCAGAACTGCGTCCATAGCAACGGTCTGCTATAAAGAAATAACAGACCGTAGAGTGCCGTGATGGACCAATCAGAATCAAGTATTCAACAAAGCTGTGTAATATGTAAAGATATAGAGGAGCCGGCTGTGCGTGCCTTTTAGTGAATATGAGTGTGCCCCACTAGCTAGCTAACTGCTGCTCTGCACTGCTCTCATACGGCGGTTACAGCTGATAACGCCGTCCAAACCGATGGCGCCGTTGCAGAAGCGTAGCACGCACCCTCCAGTTCCCCCCAGGTTATCATTTGTAGCTCTGTCAGCAGTGTTTCCTTTGTTATCACTGTTAGCACTGTTAGCAACTTAGCTACAAGCTGCCGGCTCTGCTGTCGCCATGTTGAGAGCTGTGTGGAGGCAATAGAAATGCTCCCAATGTCGCATTCAGCACCTTTATAACAAACGCAAACAAAATCTGCCGCAAGTGCAGTCAGATTGCGGCTGTATTTTCCTAAGTCCTTATGAATTCTCTTTCACATCTTTTCTTGACATCTCATTTTCCATCGAGGTCAAGGAAAAGTTGTTGGGAAAAGACATTACGACGTAATTGTTTGACTATTCGCAGCCATAGTTTCACATTTAAAAGCGACATTTAAAAGAGCTTTTACCGATTTGACACAGGTAAGATACAATCCCAGTGCTGCAGCTACGATGGTCAGCTAACAGACACATCGTGAACATGGTCTCTAAGGCCTCGTTTCGGATCCGAACCACATTCAGCAGTTGTCTTTTTTCTAACCATAGTGCCTCGTCACTGAACACATACAGGCATAGTAAATAAGGGAAAGGGGTAAAAACTTTAGAAACAAGCAGACAAGAATTTCATTCAAACCATAAACATAATCGTTAAAACCTGTTTGACTATGAGAGTTAAAAAAAATATCAAATACTGTTCTCCGACACTTTCTTTGATTTTTTCTATATATTAACCAATTTAACTTTTAAACCGCACATCGTCTGAAAAGGTCCCGTATATCTGCCGTGCACATTTAGTGACGATGGTTTGGATGACCACAGCAGATACCAGTATGTAGTGTAGTGCTGATGCTTATGTAGTGGTTATTCTGGTTGCCAGTCTTGTTGAGGCTTAGGAGAAGGTAGCGGTGAGGATGGCCTCTTGCTGCTGGTGATGGAGCGTCCCGATACCGACAGCGGGGGCGGGCAGAGCAGGTCGGCTCACTAACCGGAGCTGAGACAGACAGAAGAGACGGTCTAGTATGTGTAATATCAACAGTTCATTTCAGAACAATTATAGGTTTCAAATCGTGGATGATATTATTTGAACCACTGCTCACCTTACAGGCCAGCTGCTTCTCAAACCTGGGAGCTACAAAAGACCAGGGTCCCATGTTCTGTGGCTCCTCCTGACTCCAAATAAACTCTGTAGGGGAAGTTTAAAAAAGAATTACATTGAGAGTAAAAGAGGACATGACTCCTCTGCGTTTTTTCACCAAACATGTGACTTGTTCATGCAGTTTAGGGAATTTTTTTCAGACTGAAACTGGTTTTGCTTCAGTGAGTTTCGGGGAGGTGAGAACAATGAAACAGAGAGCCGAAGTGAAACCTGAACTTAAAGGTTTTGTTCCAGAAGAAGAAAAAAAAAACTCACAAGAATCACAATGACATTTGTAATAACCAATGATGTCAAAGTTCACGTGATAATAAATAATAATAAGGGGGCGGCTGTAGCTGAGTAGGTAGAGCGGGTCCTCCGTTAATCAAAAGGTTGGTGGTTCCTCTTGCTGCATGATGAAGGATCTCCCGATGAGTTTGGTTGCATCTCTCTTTAAATTGGCAGACAAAATGTTTCTGTAGACTTCTGAGTTCATTTTGTTGCTGCCATCATGTGTTACATCATCAATGAAGCTCAATGAGCCCGTCCCAGAAGAAGCCATGCAAGCCCAAGTCATGACATTACCTCCACCGTGTTTCACAGATGAGCTTGTGTGTTTGGAATCATGATCAGATCCTTTCTTTCTCCACACATTAGCCTTTCCATCACATCAGGTTAATCTTTGTCTCATCAGTCCATGAAACTTTGTCCCACATCTTTTGAGCCTCGTCTCTGTACTTTTTGGCAAATTCCAACATAGCCTTCCTTTTCTTATTGCTAATGAGTGGTTTGCATCTTCCGCTGTAGCCTCTGTACTTTTGTTCCCGAAGTCTTCTGCGAACGGTGGATTGTGATACCTTCACTCCTGCCCTCCGGAGGTTGTTGGTGATGTCACTGACGGTTGTTTTAGGGTTTTTCTTTACAGCTCTCACAATGTTTCTGTCATCAACTGCTGATGTTTTCCCTGGTCTACCGGTTCGATGTCTGTTGCTCAGTACACCAGTGGTTTCTTTCTTCTTCAGGCCATTCCCAATGGTTGAACTGGCTATGACCAACGTTTGTGCAATGGCTCTGATTGATTTTCCATCTTCTCTCAGCTTAAAAATTGCTTGCTTTTCTCCCATAAACAGCTCTCTGGTCTTCATGTTGGTTACACCTCTTTAACTATAAATGCAGTCTGCACAGGCAAAACCCAAAGCTGAAACTGAGAGTAGACATTCAGCGCTATTTAGTGTTTGAATAATCAAAGTAATAGGACACACCTGGGCAACAAAAAACACCTGTCAGTCACATGTTCCAATCATTTTGCTCACTTGAAAAATGGGTGGGTTCAAACAAAAGATGCTATCTTCTAAGTTTTTTAAAAGGTCTAGATGTAAATTCCTGGAAATAGAAGCTGAAATCCTGATCTCTTGTATCATATTCATCTTTTGATGTCAAACCCAAATGTTTTCAGTGTACAGCAAATATAAAGGAATTGGCCTCGACAAAACTGCATCCTCCCCCTCTGATGTGCTGTAATCGTGTTGCAGTTCGTTTGAAGAGCAAAAATCATCTTCAGTAAATACAGTTAACAACCCACAAATGCAAAGATTTATGGGTAAAGAGAAGGATGCAGACACTGATGCCTTCAGTTCCTCGTGCTCGGGAAGTCTTGCATAACAAAAATGAAGCAATCACAGTCGCTCATTCAGCTACAGAGGGTGGACAAAATAACAGAAACACTTAACATAATAGCCCTGCAGTGAAGACCAGTCTGGTGAAGCTCATGCTTTAGATTTTTGTTTGACAGATGCATTCTTTGTGAGTTGTCTAATGTTTTTTTGAGGACTCGTTAACAAAAGACTGTCAGACTTCTATTGAAGTTGCTGCACACTGCTGCTGAATGGCATTCAACTTCCTGTGACTCACTGGAAGAGCTGCTTTTGTAATTGTTTTTCTGCCAGACACTCAAATTTCAGATGGCAGTAATGTATCATCGAGTGACTCTGGTCCCAAGAGTGAAGAAAAATCACTTTCCTCCAAAGTAATCAATGATAAGAACTTAAATTACTTTCTGTTGTCAATAAACGGTCAAAAGGTCATTTTGGATCATTTTCACTGAAGATTGAAACCAAAAAACATTTACACCACAATTACAAGGACGTATGTCTCAGCAAGACCTAAAACCTTTCAGTGTAACATTTTTAGTGGGCCAGACTAAATAAATAAATAAATAACTGATTAAATAAATAAAGCTAAGAGGATTAAAACAAACTGTGGAGAGCTTTTAGTTTCTCTGCACCACATTATGATCTGGAACAATCTTCCAGAAGATCTGAGTTTGCACTTGCTATTTATTACATTTTGGGGTTTTATTTCTGCCCTGTACCTGCAACATAAGACTTATTATGTTGTCTAGTATTTTGTCTTTATGTGTCATTTCATTTTAAATCATTCATTTTCATTACCACTGAGTTTTAAATGTTTTAATGCATTTTAAGCTTGATGTAAAGAACTATGAATCGCCTCTGTGTGAAACATACTATATAAATAAACTTGTGTTGCCTCTTGTGCATCAACCACAAAGACTGCAGTACTACATAATGTAGCAAAGGGAAATACCGCAGAAATCATGACATTTACGTGACATAAGTAAACCTTTTTACAACCCCGATCCCCGGGGATGCTTTGGCGTTCCCTTTGGAAAATATACAGTTGGCCTATATCTTTGTTTTTCATTCATTTCTGAGAAAAACTAAATGAATGTTATTTTAAAAGTTTGGATTATTATTTAAGATATAAACAGGATAAGGGCACGGTGAAGACCTGAACACAATTTAAATTCACAGAGCCTTCCCTCTCTGCTAAACAGCCTTGTCCTGAGTTAGAAAAGTACGCAGTTAAAACAACCAAAGAGCTAATAGAACAATGATCAAGTGTCAGGGAGAAGAAAACACTGAATTAGTCAAAAAAAGAAGCCTATTATGTATGAATAATTGTTAAAAAAAATACTAAAATACAGACAAAGAATTGTATTAAAAATTCCTAAAAATAACAAGAAAACTCATCTCTGATTCAATATTCACAGGAAATAATCTGCTCAAAATTCATCCAAATTGCTTGTTTTAGACAAACTTCCTGCAGTTATTGCGTTCACTATTTGGGTTAATTGTACAGTTTATCAGTTGTTCTGTACTGGTATTGTTATGCATTGAATATAATATAAAATATCCATAAAATATGTCACTTAGTGAGTTTACTCAATCATAGAAAAGGGGGCCTTTAAGGAAAAAGGTTGGGAACCATTGATAGAGTTTGGCTGGATTGTAGTGGCTGTTAATTTGCCCTCTACTGCGTTTCCTCTTTGGTTTTTACGTAATATATATGAACACCAGTAATGGTAATGTATGGTGAGGAACAGCAGCAGTGTTGTGAAAGTGTTAATTTGTTCACAAAGCTGGTTTTCTTGTAATACAGCAGCACAAACAAAAACTTACACAAAACATACAGATATGAACTTTTCCTCAATGACTGGACTGAAATCAAACAAGCTGTTGTTGTGATGGCACTTCTACAGTCAGTATGTCTACTAACAGTGAAGGCGGAGGCCCCACACGTACCTTTGGCGTTGGAGTATTTGTTGAGCTCCTGCTGCAGAGCTTCCAGTGGGAACGGACACAACTCCTCCACACGGACGAGTGCTGTGTTCTGGTTGGCTGCCGACGTCTCCCTCTGTTTCAGGAGGGCGTAGTAATGTTTCCCTGAGCACAGCACCACCTTCTGGACACTGCAGGGAATAACAACAGAATGGACTTAATGTATAGGTTATGCTTTTTCCACGTTTAGCCAGGTTTTTATTAAAGGACTATTCAAAACAAACAATGAAAAAACTTGTTTTAAACAAAAATTTATGACATCTGAAGCCCTACAATTTAAATTATTCCTTAAAATGTATTTCACCACATTGAGGACACACTACAGAATAAATTACAATCATTAAATGTTCTGTACCTTTCTGCGGAGACTGAAGCATCACCCAACACCGGTCTGAAAGATGTTCCTGGTGCCAGTTCAGCCAGACTGGACGCTGCCCCCTGTGAAAACAACACACATCATTCGGCCACTTGTATGGAAATATCTGTGAAAAGGAGGAAATGGATTGGAAATGTTATATGTTAGTGCTCACAGAAAATCTGAGCAGCATCTTGGGTCCGACCACAATGAGAGGTTTGCGGAAGTTACGGATCATCTGCCTCCTCAGCAGGTGGAAGTACTGAGCCGACGTCGTGGGGTTGACCACGGCCATGTTCATAGTGTCGCCGTCCACGCCCTCTTCTTTACTGTCACACATCTAAGAGACGAAGACGAGTTAACAATCATTTACAATTCAGGTAATGTGTAACACAAACCAACTAGAAAACTGCTGGTATAAAACACACAATCAGTTAAGAAGCATCCAAACTTAAATCTGTTAACCAGTTTACAAATAACAGCAGAGGTAGAGCAGTGCTTTGAAAAATAAAAATGTTCCTAAACGCAAGTGTCTGCTGGTCTGTGCAGAGTTCGAAATCAGCAATCCGGGAGGGACAGGCTGGGACCTTTTAAAAAATGGTGTTAGTGTTGTGTGTGTGAAGGATAAGAACTACTGTGTGTTGACACATATCAATTCAGATTTAATGAACTTGAATGACAGACTTTGGCTGACCTAAGGCATCCATGTTTGTTTGGTTTTCAGGCAGTAACGTAATCTTAAGTGCTGACATATCTTTTCCGAGCTCTAATTACAACCGGGATGTTGACATGAACATTATTTACACAAAATCTGGTAACTTGGTTTGACATGGATTACATCACAGACCTGCAGGAAGCGCTCCATACGGCAGGATGAGTGTTCAGGTCCGGCTCCATCGTAGCCGTGAGGCAGCAGGATCACCAGCCCACTCTGTAGCAGCCACTTGGCCTCACCTGGGGACACAGCAGTTTCACATCTGATGTGTGAAGATTTTGTATAACGATAATGAGAGTGTGAATTGTGAATCTGTTGCTAGCACCAGAAGTTTACCTCCGGTGAGGAAGGTATCAAAGATGATCTGCGCTCCGTTGAAGAAATCTCCAAACTGAGCCTCCCAAATGGGAAGGAGCTTTGGCTGTGCGATGCTCATACCGTATTCAAACCCAAGCACTGCCTCCTCAGATAGCGGGCTGTTACACACCTGAAAAACAAAGACATCACAATACCAAACAGGAAGGAGGAAATTGTGACAAATTATATTTTAATCTGGTTTCTAAGGATTTTACCTCCATGAAACCGGTCTGCTGAGGGCTGATGTGGTTCAGAGGGATGTACATATCGTTAGTGTCTTGACACACCACCATGGCGTGTCGCTGACTGAACGTGCCTCTTCCAACGTCCTGTCCGCTGATTCGAATATTAAAGCCTGCAACAACAATAATTGGAAATCCATTTCTTGACATCAAAACAATGAGATGATACTTATGCTATGTTCACACTATGAGCGACAAAAGCAACAAAACGGAGAGCATGGCCAGCTGCATTGTCGGTGAGTCGGCGTTGAAATGTTGCTCAAGCGCTTGTTGACGTAGTTATGACATTAAATAGCTCTGGGAACTGGTGGAAAAAAACATATGATTGGTTGACGCTGAAAAAAGTTGAGCAACTTTATTCGTAGCGCGTTACGCAGCGACAAGTGTCGGGTGTCAGTTTGTAGCTTCATGTCACCGGCTTCCATTGAAAATTACTTGAAGAATGTTGCGGTGTCGAACGTAGTGTGAACACAGCATTATATTTGGGGTTCCTATACATTTTCCGATTCAAAATTCCATACTTTTCCAGACACAAATTTCCAGATCATATTTGACATCTGAGTACACATAGCTAGATATTTATTAATGTAAATAAATGGTTTTAAAATCTAACTGTCTACTATCTGACTATGTAGCCTATGTTATGTTGCCAAATAATAGCCAGAATATTGTAGCTGGTTACTGTAACTCATACAAATCAATTAAAACCAAACCCAGACAAGTTCAATGCACAGCATCTTCTTCAAGCTGCAATGCTAAAACAGTGCAATGTTATTCGGTTTTTGTCACGTAAATAACTGTATACCTTCAGCCCCTACAGTATCAGAAGGGATGTTCATGTACAACTCACCATGGGACTAGAAAAGAGAACTAACTTTGCATCACACGCCATATTTCTTTCCTTGCTTTCGACGACATCAAGCTCACTCTGGCCTGCACTCTTTCACACAGTAGTAAATATTTTGGCTGAGCTAGCTACCTGCTCCAAACGCCGTGAAAAACACTCCGCTTGTATGATCCAATACATTTTTAGAAATTCTGAATTTTATATTTTAGAAAACAGAATAGGGACAATAGTCTGGAGAAACTAATATTTTTCCATCCGCTCTTCTTTTCCCCATACTTATCCAGACCTGGAAATTACTAAAATCAAATTCCATACTGCGTAGGAACCCTGAATATTTGATCTGTTGTATTTTCTGATGAAACACTAACCTTGGGAGAGGAGAGAGCCAAAAGCCAAGGCCTCCGCCGTGGACCAGTCCAGTTTGGTCCCTTCTTCCAACTTGGTCAACCGAGCCTGAGTTCACGAAGAAAAACACATCTAGCTGCTGCCAAGTCAACAAAAGACAATCCAGTAGAAAAGATAGAGACGATGGGTGTACCTGTGCATGGGTTTTCCTGAGGTGGCTGTGCAGCTGTATTTCCTCAGGGATGTCCACTGATTTGGCTCCCACAAACTGCATCAGGGGAACGGGGACGCCCGTGTCCCAGGTGGTAACTCTGGCCTGGGGTTCGACCAGATCCCCCCAGCGGCCCTGCAGGTTGGTGGGTGGAGGGCTGTACAGGGTCATGTTGGACAGCTTGTCGTTGAGCATGGCGTAGTGTTTGGTCTTGATCTCATCGCGCTCGATGGCGGTCATCAGACCCTCAGAGATCAGCTGGTCTGAGTAGGAGTCAGGGACGCTCTTACGGGATCTGTGAGGATGCAACAGTGTGACTATGTCTGTTTCATTACCACGCTTTGTGGGTGTGACTTTTTTTGCCATGTCATCACCATATCTATACAGCCATCTATACAGTGTTTATGGTTAAATTGTTTCCTAGAGCACAACAGTATTTACAAGAGTACAATGTTCTTCATAGATCTAGCCTCGTAATTTTGCTCTCAGTGTGCACCAAATTGATCCATTTAAAGGTCACATATTATACTCCATTTAAACTAGTTATTATAGGTCTCAGACACCTCCAAACCATGTCTCTGAAGTTTTTTTTTCAAAAAAACAATCAGATCATGCATTCCAGCATGTCTCTATAACCTCTGTTTCAGCCCATTTCCAAAAGTGCTGATTTCTGTGTCTGTAGCTCTGTAGGTCTCATATTATGCTCATTTCCAGGTTCATAGATGTATTTTAATGTTGCACTAGAACATGTTTACATGCTGCAATGTTCAAAAAACCCTTTATTCTTCTCATACTGCAGCCTGAGTCTGCCTGCCTCAGAGCCTAATTCAGCCTCTGTCTGAAAACCCCTGATTCACAGCCTGTCTCCTCCCACTCTGCTCTGATTGGTCAGCGTTTTCTGTCAATCAAACGTCCTCAACAACAGCGTCACTATCTCCCCCTCCCTCCCGGAGAAGCTCTGGAGAGAGAGGAGCTAGAATAAAGTTTATAAACCACTTTAAAGTTTATAAACCAGAAACTTCACCCAGCGCACGTGACCGGAGGAATCTGATCAGAAATCGGCGACAAATGATGAACATCTGCGGTCCAGACTCCAGGTTTTCCTGACGGTTTCTCTCAGGTAAATAATACTATTTATATCTCTGTTAGTTAGCTCAGTGTTTACCTCATGCATCAACTCTGTAAACCGTAAACATACACTCTGTTTTACGTCTGTCTTTACAGATCCATCTGTGAGAAATGACCGACAGAATCATCCCAGAGGAGAGCAGACAGCTGAGAGCAGATGGCTGAGAGCAGACGGCTGAGAGCAGACAGCTGAGAGCAGACAGCTGAGAGCAGACAGCTGAGAGCAGACAGCTGTGGGCAGATGGCTCTGTTTACATGGAGATACAGAGCTAACCCGGTAGCATGTAGCTAACCCGTTAGCATGTAGCTACATGCTAACGGGTTAGCTACATGCTACCGCTATGACACGGTGTGTAAACACAGCGACCATCAGGGTGGAAAATAGAAGATGTGAAACAGTAGTCAGTTCATTATTTCTGCTAAAAGATAAATGTATGGAAGATCAGAGTAATGGTATATTATTTACAGTAGTAGCTGTCTCTGTGTTACCATGACTACAGACCACCGGAGCTTAGCTTACCATAGTTTACCAGAGCTGAAGACTTTCTCCTGTACCATGTTAACATAACTAACTAACAGGTGAGATGATTACAAATGCTGTGAATAATTAATATTGTCATCTGTCTACTCAAATAAAGTTTGACTGTGAAACAGAAATGTGTTGTGTTGCTTACAAGTCACTATTTACTACCTGTACTCTGCTACATGCATGACATCAAATATATATAATATATAAATATCATCTGTTTAAACAGTGTAATTACATAAAGCCTTTGTGAAAGAACATGTTATATTTAGATGATGGGAGTACATGAAGACTGTTCTGCTGGTTCTTGCAGACTAACAGTAGGAGCTACTTTGCTCAAGTTCGGTTGAGGAGGAGAGACAGTGACGCGCTGTGGGGCGGGGTCAGCTACTGAAGGTTCTGCTCTGGTTCGACCAGGAAACCCTTATATGGCTAATTCTCAAATGACGTCAGAAGAAAAGAAAAGCTGCGCAGCGTTGTTTCGACACCCATTTCCGGACAAACGGAGCAGGAGAAAAAGAGAGAGGATGGTCTTTTATGATACTATGGTGGCCTGTAGACACACTGGGGACAGATATTGATGTTTAAAATACATGGAAAAGTGCATTTTGCATAATAGGTGACCTTTAACTTTAAAATGTAGGCCACAACATGTTCTTTCTAAATGCATGATGTTTGCAAAATCAATGAGCAATTTTGGCTGTAAATTTTCATGTCGCTCTGATTATCTTAGAGGTCACCACAGGTCATTTTATACAGTGAGGTCAAGTTTTTAAAAAATGGTCTCACTATAATGAAATGTCTCCTATGGGGACTAACATCATCACAGATGAATACAGTTGGGCTCCTTGGATCCAAAAGAGTCTCAGCTTTACAGTGATACACAATTTATGTAATTCAAGACTGTTTAGGGACCCCAGTATGCAGAAATATTCAAACACACCATTTTTAGAATAGGTGAAAATAACACATTTATATTATTGCATGAAATAAACTGCATGTTTTTACCCAAAACTGCATGTGACAAGTGGGCATGTCTGTAAAGGGGAGACTCGTGGGTACCCATAGAACCCATTTTCATTCACATATCTTGGGGTCAAAGGTCAAGGAACCCCTTTGAAAACGGCCATTCCAGTTTTTCCATTGCCAAAATTTTGCCTAACTTTTGGGTTATTTAACCCCCCAAGCATGACATGGTACCAATGAATGCCTTAGGTCGTCTAGTTTCATAAGACACCAATATCCTCACTCTAGCTTTAAAACAGAGCCCACTACAACCTCTTAAAGAAAGTAATGTCGGCCTGAGAAATATGTTGTATATGCTACATTAACATTTGCTGTGATGGTGAAAGGAGGTAAATTGAACTGACCGAATGATCTTGTACATGGCCGGGTTGGTGAAGAAAGGCTCATCCATCTCGTTGTGGCCCCACTGACGGTAGCAGATGAGGTCCAGGATGACGTCTTTCCTGAAAAGCCGCTGGTACTCCACAGCCAGCCGAGTGGCCCGCAGCACCTCCTCCGCATCATCGCCGTTTACGTGGATCACAGCACAGTTCACCATCTTACCTGTGGTACAAATGTGAGCATAAGTTTTAGATTATAACAGGACACATGACCAGTGTCCAGTAATATTTTGAAAACAAATCTCTTACACACACAAATTGACAAAGGTATCTATGCTTGATAAGAAAGTAGCAAATATTTAATTATTTTGATGTTTCACTGACCGACATCACTACAGTACAAAGAGGATCTCCCTCTCTCGGACGGAGTGGTGTAACCCACTTGGTTGTTCACAATGAGGTGGATGCTCCCACCGACTCTGTAGTGAGGGAGGTTTGAAAGGGTCAAAGTTTCTGGAACGATCCCTTGGCCAGGGAAAGAGCCATCACCATGGACCTGTGAGAAGAGAACAGAGATTCACTTGAAGTTTTGGTAACACAGCAGGACAGTTCGATAATGACTTCTTTAACAAGGCCAAGAGTGCAGAGTATGAACCTGGGATCCAGAGAGAAGAAAACAAAAGAAAACATTCAGATGTCTATTATTTGAGTGGCTGTGGACACTTTGTTTCTCAGTGGATCTAGCACATAAATGCCGGTGCTGTTTTTGACTGCCAATTCTGTCTAAGCCACTTATCAGATGTTACTTATCAGATGTTACGTATCAGATGTAACATCTGATAAGATTTGTGTTCATATGGGCACCTGACAATGGTTTTGAGACAGACTTGAAAAATTATGAACACATCCTTTTACATGAGAAAGTGTATACCTCTGCCAAGGCTGCACAATCCTTAAATTTTTTTTATAATAACAGAAAATACTCAAATATGTGTCATCTGGACCTGAATTTGCATCAAAATACACATAGTGATAGAGATCAGGGATTGTGCCAAATTGTCTTTATTCTAGTAAGTGCGTTGGTTAATGAGAAAATTGCAAAAATGTTTAAGTAATGCTTTAAAAATAGGAAAATGTAGAGCTGCAATGATTTATCGATTCCTGTCAACTATTAAATGAATCGCCAACTATTTTGATAATCGATTAATCATTTTTAGTCATTTTTTAAGAAAGAAAAGACTTAATTCTCTGATTCCAGCTTCTTAAATGTGAATATTTTCTGGTTTCTTTACTCCTCTATGATAGTAAACCGAATATCTTTGAGTTGTGGAGAAAACAAGACATTTGAGGACGTCATCTTGGGCTTTGGGAAACACTGATTGACATTTTTTTTTTGTCTTTTTCTGACATTTTATAGACTAAACAATTAAGCAATTAATGAAGAGAATAATCAACTGTCAACTCAAAGGTGGGCCTTTCTTTTAGGTGGCTAAAATACGTTTTGCTGCCAGCCCCGTCAACAGCACTGTATTGGTTTGCTCCTGTGTCGGTACTCCGAACGGTTTCTCCAAACTGGTGTCATGCAGACCGTCATCTACTGTAGGTCACTGACTATGGATAAGTACCTCGTACAACCCCGCTTCAAAACAACTGAACTACACCTTAAATTTCAGACTATAGTGGTATGTATATTATAACCACATCCTCCCCTCATTGGATTCTAGCTTCCTGTCTCTCCAGATGTTTCCTGCCAGTCTCTCCACCATCACTATCAAATAAAGTTATAATAGTATTAAGTTGCTCTTCCTCTTCTTGTAAACTTGAACCTCTTGGCTGCTTGATGTGTGTATTAGTTGTTGTGTACCTGCAGACAGGTGACTTGGTCCCCCGGCTGGGCGTTCTCTTCGGGTGAATAGTCTCCTTCGTGCCTGAGCTGCTGCCTGGCTCTGGTTTTGCCCTGAGCCACGGGGTTGATGGCCTCCAGGTGAGACGGGTTGGGCAGCATGGTCACATGAATAGGGTGTGCAGCGCCGAAATCCAACTGCACTGAGGAGGTGAGGTGGGAGAGGACGTCACCGATGGCGGGCGAATTCTCGGGGAACTCGCTGAGGCCGCGCATCTTACGGAACATGAGCTGGAGAAAAACATTTGTGTTGTCTGATGTTACTCTTGTTTACCCTCTGGCAGCTGGCTGTGACTTACTGTTTACTTGTGCTGCTGATTACAGTCGTGCAAAATAAACAATCTAATCTCACCAGGTCACGGATAATTTGAAAGTGTGCATGTCTCATTAAATGTGGCTGTCTAATTAACCTCTGGTGGGAACTTCAGCAGGCCTGTCAGGAGGTTGAGTCGGCCTCTGTGCGGCATGCCGATGACAATGTCGGTGACGCCGCTGTGGGCCGAATGGTGGAAGAGCTCGTAGAAGAATCCCATCATGCTCTCTGCTCCTTCTCCTCCATAACGTTTCACAGTTGCAAACTTTGTGGCCAGAAAGTGGTCAAATTCCTACAGATAGTGAGAGAAAAGTGAGGAAACAGATGGGTTCAAAATACACAACATTACTAGGGCTGCCCCCTCTTTAGTTTTGTTTATACTTGCGCAAGGCACCGTGGCGTGGGCATCCACAGAGATGGCGCGCGAGTTACAAGCATGCACAAAGGTGTTTATGCTCGACGCATTTTTCTTTGCAGCGTTCTCTGAAACGCCAGAGGGCATATAAACAAAAGATTCTGTGACAAAACTCCTCGATGTAAGCAAGGAATTGTAAGTAACTGTAAACTCATGCCTCATATTCATGGACATACTTTATCACCTTTATACAATCCCTGTATAGAAAGGAGTCAAATATAATGAAACGAAGGTTAAAAGGTTTAATAATATCTTGTAAATAATTTGATTTGGCAGGCAAAATAGAGATCTCCTGCTTTTAAAGCATTTCAAAACTAATTGGCCAACTTTCTAATTAAATATTTTACTTCTTAATTGCTTATTATTGTTATTTGCTTTAAAGGTCACATATTATACTCCATTTAAACTAGTTATTATAGGTCTCAGACACCTCCAAACCATGTCTCTGAAGTTTTTTTTTCAAAAAAACAATCAGATCATGCATTCCAGCATGTCTCTATAACCTCTGTTTCAGCCCATTTCCAAAAGTGCTGATTTCTGTGTCTGTAGCCTCTGTCTCCTCCCACTCTGCTCTGATTGGTCAGCGTTTTCTGTCAATCAAACGTCCTCAACAACAGCGTCACTATCTCCCCCTCCCTCCCGGAGAAGCTCTCTCTCTCTCTCTCTCTCTAGAGAGAGAGAGAGAGAGAGAGAGCCACGAGTGGAGAGATAGCAGCTAGAATAAAGTTTATAAACCACTTTAAAGTTTATAAACCAGAAACTTCACCCAGCGCACGTTACCGGAGGAATCTGATCAGAAATCGGCGACACATGGTGAACATCTGCGGTCCAGATTCCAGGTTTTCCTGACGGTTTCTCTCAGGTAAATAATGCTGTTTATATCTCTGTTAGTTAGCTCAGTGTTTACCTCATGCATCAACTCTGTAAACCGTAAACATACACTCTGTTTTACGTTTGTCTTTACAGATCCATCTGTGAGAAATGACCGACAGAATCATCCCAGAGGAGAGCAGACAGCTGAGAGCAGATGGCTCTGTTTACATGGAGATACAGAGCTAACCCGGTAGCATGTAGCTAACCCGTTAGCATGTAGCTACATGCTAACGGGTTAGCTACATGCTACCGCTATGACACGGTGTGTAAACACAGCGACCATCAGGGTGGAAAATAGAAGATGTGAAACAGTAGTCAGTTCATTATTTCTGCTAAAAGATAAATGTATGGAAGATCAGAGTAATGGTATATTATTTACAGTAGGAGCTGTCTCTGTGTTACCATGACTACAGACCACCGGAGCTTAGCTTACCATAGTTTACCAGAGCTGAAGACTTTCTCCTGTACCATGTTAACATAACTAACTAACAGGTGAGATGATTACAAATGCTGTGAATAATTAATATTGTCATCTGTCTACTCAAATAAAGTTTGACTGTGAAACAGAAATGTGTTGTGTTGCTTACAGTCACTATTTACTACCTGTACTCTGCTACATGCATGACATCAAATATATATAATATATAAATATCATCTGTTTAAACAGTGTAATTACATAAAGCCTTTGTGAAAGAACATGTTATATTTAGATGATGGGAGTACATGAAGCCTGTTCTGCTGGTTCTTGCAGACTAACAGTAGGAGCTACTTTGCTCAAGTTAGGTTGAGGAGGAGAGACAGTGACGCGCTGTGGGCCGGGGTCAGCTACTGAAGGTTCTCTCTGGTTCGACCAGGAAACCCTCACGTGACTTGCATTCTCTAATGACGTCAGAATACAAGGAAAAAAGCGAATTTTTTTTCTGCACCCATTTCCGGACAAACGGAGGAGGAGAAAAAGAGAGAGGATGGTCTTTTATGATACTATGGTGGCCTGTAGACACACTGGGGACAGATATTGATGTTTAAAAGACATGGAAAAGTGCATTTTGCATAATAGGTGACCTTTAATCTTATTAATCTTTTGTGTGATTCTTTGTGGAGAAACTCAGTTTTACAGATCTGTCAATTAGTCGACAAAATCATATGAGTCTTAATCGACTAAGACTTTCTTTGGTCGAGGACAGCCGTAGACATTACCATACAAAACCTGATAGGAAGTGGTGTAGTGGAGGGTATACACAGGTATAAGGAGTATAACCAACTCTTTTGCTGGCGGTTTACAGTATACCCACCCATCAGCCAAAAAGCCATTGGAATATATATAGGTGAGTATACCCCACTTCTTTCTCGGTAACTATCCATCTACCTAGTATTACACTCACCTCATCAACGAGCACTACACCACTGGTAATAAGATGTGGCAAATAATACAGTACATTTTCTTCTTGGACCTACCTGAGACTCCAGCATGATCCTGGCCAGCTGCCTCCTCTCCTCGGTGGAGAAACTCTTCTTCTTGAGTTCCTCAAAGCGGTTGGCGAACCACTCCCTCTCCTCCATGCTGCTCAGCTGGCTGGTCTCCACTGACAGGTGGCCACAGTAGGCTCCTTCCAGGTAGGCCTGAACCTCTTCCACTGAAGCCTCCGCTTTGCCAAAATGTGGAAGACCTGCAGAAGCACATTTAACCCGACAAGTGAGGTTTTGACTCTGATGAGTGACGAGTGAACAGAGGAAAGCTTAATTTGGGTGTTTTCAACATTCATGGTTGTTAATTTTCCTGTTTTACTCCTCAGGACTGAGAGCACCAGTGTCTTTACTTGATTTAAGGAGCTCAATACAACTTCAGTGAACTATTATCAGCGTTTATCCTGCAATGCATGAGAAAATGTGAATAAAAATGATAAGATTACATATTGTTGCATGCATACAAAGTAATAAAACATGGTTAGAAGGAGGAGATCATAATCCAAACTTCTTCCTCATGCTCTCTGTGAGTCTCCACCTGTGGATGTAAGCAGCTGTCATGTATGTACCTGAGGTGTTGAGTAGTCCTGTGATGGTGCCAGCCAGCGTGTCTATCTCCGGGACGCTGTCAACAACAGGCTGCTCGGGCAGTAAGGGGTTGATTTTAGCAGCCTTGTGTCCATGTGCTCTGTATGCCTCCACCAGACGTGCCAGACCATGATCTGCAACACAAACAGACCCCCAAAACACACTTCAATGTCAGCCACTGGGTGTTATAGCAACTGTAGCTGATAGCAACTGTAGCTCCTAGCAACTGTAGCTCCTAGCAACAAGACCACTATGTAGCTAATGAACCCCATACTGACCTTGGTTGAGCGCTGCTGTGCGGTCTCTCTGTAACTGGTGCTGGTCCTCGGTCTGTTTGGGTCGGTAACCGTAAACTCCTCTCTCTGTGTGATAACAGCAGCCGACCACCTGCCGAGCGACACTCGGTGGAAGTCTGCTCACCGACTTTTTCAGGAAAAGTACGGCCGACATTGTCTTAACGTGTAAAACTAGTTAACTTTATATCGTCACACACCAACGGCTACTGGACGGCGGCCATACTGCCAGGTAGTGATGTGTCGGTCACGAACGAGCCGGTTTTTTGAGCCGGCTCTTTTACGAGAGCCGTTTTTTTACTGTGACTGATGGTACGTGTCCACAGGCTCCGTGCTTTCCACGCTTCCCATTTATTGTCTATGTAAGCAGCCGCGCAATGCATTCTGGTAGCATGGCGTCGAGATTCGAGAAACGTAGCGTCACGACGCCCGCTCCTAATTTGTATAAAGTTGAGGTCTAGTCTACTTTATGCAAATCATGGGGCGTCCGACGCGACTCGCCACCTCTCGAAACTCCCGAGAATCTTTTAAAATAAAAGTTGTCAATCGAAAATAAAGACAGATTTAGCAACTGGCCTCAAATGTTTTCAGAAACACATTTCGGTGAACTATTTTCGTGAAATAAGAGAAAAAAGTTTCCAAACGAGCTTCCATACTGTTTCCAGTTTGAAAGCTGGGAGCAGCAGCCCACGGCGTGAAAGCGTTCGTCCAATCAGGTGGGGACAGCCTGTGTCTAGTGACAGCCCATCAAGCGTCCAATGTTGGGAAGCGGCGCGTCCCTTCGCGATAAAAAACGCCCCTGTGGACACGAACCATAAGAGCCGGCTCCCGTCCGAGAGATGTTTTTTTTAACGTTTTTTAATTAATTCAAGACAGAATGATAGGACGATCTTCTCCGCACCACGGGCACTGACTGTGACTGAATGTTGTGTTAATGATGTCCGTGCGACCAATCAGGTGATGACAGACAAGGATCATACCATCAAGGGGATTGGGGTGGGTCACGGCTCGCTGACGGTCTACAGGTACAGAGCAGAAGGAAGAGGAGGAGAGAAAGAGATTGAGGAGTGAGGAGTGTGTTGCACGAATAGCAGACAAAATGAGTGACAGTCGGAAACGAAGCAGCATGTAAAATTACGGTATTCTGGAAATTATAAGGTTTACTATAATTATATTGAATAATTTAAGTGATATATGTGCGCACATACTAATTGTAGGTCAAAACAGCGCTAAATTTGGCTAAATTATAAAATGAATGGCCGTTTGGGAGCCGAAAGAGCCGGCTCTTCTTGGTGAGCTGAGCCAAATGATTTGGCTCACTAAAAAGAGCCGTAATTCCCATCACTAGTGCCAGTAGAGAGGGAGAGAGACTGAGGGGTGTGTTGTGGGAGGAGATGCCGCATCTGAAGCCTATTGGCTGAAGCTTCACGTACTCGTTTCACAACTCAAAACACGAGGACATATTTGAGTATACTTGAGGATACTTTTGTCTCATTTATTTAATTAAAACACATGGTTTGTATTTGTTGTACGTGATAATACATGTTGGGTTTTGGCTAGTTTAAGAAATTCCGAACAATTCCATAGGACTTGAAGTAAGCCCCCGTGACGTAGCGCAACAAGTGTCAAGTGAACAAGATCAGTGGTGCGTTCATGTGCTCCTTGGAAATTCCAGAGTCCACATTTGAAATTTGGAAAAGTGGGATTTCAAGTGTGATAAGAAATTGACCCTTTTCTATGTTTCTATATTGCTTTATCTAGTTATTCATTGCTCTAAAAAATCTTTCAAATAGCATACAACACCTCTCTGGGGGGGGGGAGAGGGGACAAAGGAGGACGGTCTGCAGGACAGATAATAATGCACTATACTCACTTTTAACAGTCTCTTCTGCACTATATTCACTTTTTTAATAGTTCTGTATCACAGCTGTTACCCTGCACTATATTCAGTTTTAACAGTTTCCTTCATCTCCTTGTATTTTTATACCTGGTATATCTTTTTTGTACTTTGCACTACTAACTTTTTTACTAACATGTTTTGCACTATGGAACTGTGATGCTGGAAACTTGAATTTCCCTCTGGATCAACAAAGTTACTATCTTACTATCTATCTATCTATCTATCTATCTATCTATCTACAGGGGACGAATTAAAATGAGTAAAATTATGTGAAGCACAGCACAGCTGTCAGACTCCACAACCAGCATTGCTCCCAGTAGATCACTTACACTTACACACCAAAAACTGACAATAACTTAATTTTACTGTACACTGACTGTGCAATATCATTATAATTATTATTACTCAGGTGTAATTCATACTGTGCAATTTTGTCTGTTTATTGTCAATACTGTATATACTGCTCCTATTTTTATATTTCCTTCTATTTAAATGGTTCATATTTTGTTACACTTTGTTTAGCTCTTTTTTACTGTGTTAGCTGATGCATCTTGTTTTTTGCACTATCCCCTTTGCTGCTGTACACTGCAAATTTCCCCACTGCGGGACTAATAAAAGAATATCTTATCTTATCTTATCATATGCTGTGTCCTTCCCATTCACCAGATCTCAAACCAATTTAACACTTATGAAAGATTTTTGGAGCAATGTGCTAGTCAGCTTTCCACCACCGTCATCAAAAACCCAAATGAGGGAATATCTTTTGGAGGATTTGTGTTGAGACTGGGAGAATTTATGTCAAGGTGCATTAGGATGTTCAGAAGGCTTGTGTTGGCAAAACATCTTACTAAGACACTTTCAGTGCCTATTTCTGAACTAAAAAAACATGTTAAAACAATTGTTTTTCCTTTCAACGTGGAGTTTAAAAGAAAGTCATTAATTTGTTTATATAGAAGTATATAAAAGATGAAACAATCTTAATTAGCCTTTGGCTGCTATAATATGCCTGTGATAAGAGATGTTCCTGTTTCCTGATAACAGCATCAACCCACTATTCATTCAACTTCATTGTCATACTGGGATTTACCCATACCGTAAATGTATTGTATAGTTTTCCTGTGATGTTTACACAGAAACATTGTGTCGTTTATTTTTACCCTGATGTTGATCCAAAAGGCCCTGATATCTTTTAATGCTTCCACATAATGCCAAGATTTAAAACCAAAGTTGTATTGTAGACTGAGACAACACGTCTTCGCTATTTTCTGGTATACTTTTAGGGTATTTCACAGCATTTCCTAGTAGAAGGAAGAGGTAAGCCAAATGAAGCATTTATAAAGTTACTTTATATTGCTTTCAGAAGCCATATTGAAGTCTTAACTTGGGGGATCAGGTAGATTTATTTGTCAAGTTGTTGTAGTATGAGAGGCTGAAGAGGAAAACCTGTTGAGGAAAATGATTAATAACATTTTTGCACATTTTTCCCCCAGACTTTAATACCAAATACTGATATACTAATACCATTATACTGCTCTTTGAAGACACAGTCTGCGAACTGTGCTTAGAGACAGAGCTGTACACCAACTGCAGACTTTCTAAAATATATTATTTTCATGATGAAATTAAACATTTGGTTCTCAGTTTCCATGCTATAAATGTTGGTCTTTGGTTCACACTTTTGAGTCAAGTTTTCTTGCCCAAACGTCCTGTTTCAACACGACATACAATAAATTAACGCGCAAGGTGATCTCTGATTACATCCAAATTACTTCCAAATGTGTGTTTTGATAATTGAAATCACGGAAACAACGTCATCATGTTCCTATGTGGGCAATTCAACCTAAAGATATCCATATTATTAAAAACGTTTTTCACATTCTGGCTGGCTGCCACTTCTGGACCCATTTTGTTGGTATAATTGTGTTTGAAAGCAGATCAGGTATCCTAAACCTGGTAAATATCAGGTTTTCATATCAGTTGCCCAAAATAAAAGAATATTCTAGATAAAAGCTACTATTTTATGTCAATTCAACAGAGGAAACTGTAAAGTAAAAGAACCGGAGATGCCAGTTTCTCCACTTACACCATCATCATGTTGTGTCTTGGTTAAAGGGTGAGGCAGGTGAGGCTCTTTGTCCCGACAGAAATACCTTTATTACACCATGTTATACTGATATTACTACGCTGCTAAAGCTCTCAATCTCTCCACATACAGATAAAGAAAACATTCCCAAGGTGCTGTAGAGCGGCACTCTGGACAATAACAGTCTCAAGTAGCTGAAGCAGGTCAATAACCAACAAAATGTGAACACTTTTACTTTATGACCTCAGAAAGATGCGTAACATTGCAGATGATATACATCAGTGGACATTATTGACCGCAGTAGGAGATAAGTGGATCAAACCAATCAGTGACGTCTGTACTGTCAGGAAGCTGCATCTCCTGATGTATAAAGCAAGTTGCTGCTACTATTTGGAAAGTATTCAAAATTACTACGGAGTAGGGCTGCAACTAATACTTCTGCATTATCAATTAATCGGATGATCATTTGTCATTGTGTCTAGAAAATGGAGAAAAACACCCATTTACAGAGCTCTAGGTGACGTCTTCATATTGCTTGTTTTGTCCGGCCAACAGTCCAAAATCTAAATATATCCACTCCGGTGTACAATGATATCAAACAGAGAGGAAGCAAATCATCACATTTGAAAAGCTGGATCCAACAAATGTTTGTGATTCTTTGCTTTCAGGGTTGCACTGAATGATTATTTCCATTGTTGGGTCTATAAAATGTCAGAAAATTTTAAGAAATTCTCTTCATTATTTTGCAAATTACTTGTTTCCTCCCCCAAAAAACACCCAAGACCAAAAGATATTCTCTTTGGTGTCATGGAAGACAGAGAATAGCTTCAAATCTTCACATTTTGAAAAGCTTGAACCAACAAATGTTTGTGACCTTTGCTCTCAGGCTTGCACCTAATGTTTATTTCCATTATTGATTCACTTGTTTGGTCTGTAAAATGTCAGGAGATTTTGCGGAGGCAAAGTTCTCTTCAAATTACTTGATTTCTCCCCTCAAAAAACATCCATGACAAAAAGATATTCTCTTTCATGTCGGCAGACAGAGAATAGCTTCAAATCGTCACATGTGAGAAGCTGGAACTATAGTGACATAATCATTAATCTATTATCAAAATGATCGCCAGTTAATTTCTTATGACTGACTATTGTTTTGAGGTCTAAAAGCACTAATCTTCTGTGGATCAATCATTTCACTACTACCACGGAGTCTTAACTCAAGGTATTTACGACTATTAATTCAACTTTATATTGAGGATTTATTCATGTTTTCACACAAATGTGTCTATAAATGTCTAGTTTAGAAACCAAACAAGAGATCCCCCATGAGAATGCATTCTTATGCGACAGCGACAAGAAAAAAACTCCCCTTTAACGGGTAGAAACAAACAAAATGTGGGTCCGCAGTCTAAATTGTGTGAGTTTAGGGGTCCCTTAAGTGTTAAAAGTTTGGGAACCACTGTATAAGATACCCAAACTAGCTGTATAATGGCATTTTATAAGTGAAACCCAAAAGAACCCCCTTTAACAGCCCCCAGTCCATCAGACATCTGAAGGTTCACATTAAGGTTTAGATAAACCTGCTTTCCTTCATCGGTTACCGCTCAGAAATAAGCAAAGAGAAGCACAACGAAGAGAAACGAGTTAGCGAGACATGACACACTGGGGGAGGGAGGGGGTGGTTTGTAAAATGTCTTTACAACACTGGACAAGCACAACGCACAAAGACACACAGTCCATATTAGGGGAAATGGTTTAATTTGGAGACAGAGGCAAAGAAACACACCACACATGAACAAACATTGACCAAAAAAGAACACAGAGTCTTTCGGCTACGCACTCCGCTATGGGAAAAAACAGAAAACTCTACACAGGTAAAAAGCAAGGCTCAAACTAAACAGATAGTTAACTCTTCAACTAAGACAATTATCCACACAAAGTTGTCGAAATCCTGATGACCATTAAACTATGTGGACAGCACGAATACTAACATGAAACTTACCACGATTTAGAGGATCCCAACCCCCCCTCCCCCGCCCCGAAACTGAAAAACGAAGTGAGGAACACGTAGAGATCCAAGTAAAATCAAAATCAGGCATCTTTTAGAGACAAAAAACAAAAAAAATTGCTTGACACCACCAAGAGGCCAAACTCAAGACCGGGTCAAGGCGAGGCCGCATTGAGAGGCCAGACAATTTTTTTTTTCCAATATAGATTTTTTTTCCTTTAATTTCCAATATAAAAAGCTTCACTGGTACAAAATACATATGAACAACCAGTTGTAGAAATTGGAAAGCCTGTGTATGTCTTTTTTTTTTTTTTCTTTTTCAAATCCCACCCAGTTTCAAAAATTTTTATATTGACTGAACAGAAAAAACTGTATGTATAATACAGATCACATCAAGATGCACCCACTTTGGCTTTCATCAAGACAAGATAAAACATCTATTAAATTATTGGTGAACAAAGTCCTACCGATTATCAGACAAGAAAATAACACAGGAAAAGATTTTTTTTTTCCTCTTTTCTTTTGGAGCAAGACAATATCTATAGAGATGCAAAGCTACCACACTTGTCAAAAAATAGCACTTCAGAATATGAACACAACAGAACAGAGAAAGTGATTGTTAGAGCTCGAACGAGATTTGTGATGGAAGCCCCTGAAGTGAGTCAAGTTCCTGTTTCGGACCGCTGTGGACTGTACATTGTGCTTTTTTTTAATTTATTTTTTATTCATTCACAGTAACACTTCACCATACGCTGCATACCAACTACAGATCTGCATTTCAGTGTTTGACACACAATTTATCACTTAAAAGATCTTATTAACACGGCACCTAAGTTATTTGTTTTAACTTGAGTTTTAGCTTTTTTTTTTTACTTTTCAAAACAAATTCCCCAACACATCTGGTCACATGTCGTCTGTATCGCAAAGTGTTACAGTACACACTCACTAAGAAAGAGGTTTAACCTTCAAATGTATAGGGAAGTTTATTGTTTATCTACAAGTTTTTTAACCAACTGTTCAAATTGAGTACATCACAATACACATTTACCAATAACTCAACACACAGAGCGAAGGGGAGGAGAAAGAGCAGGTGACAAGAGCTTTCATGACACTGGCATAAATAGACAAAAAAAGGCGAACTGCAGCAATCTCTAAACCAAGGCCTGATAAGGATGTGTAGGCAGTTTCTAGACGTATATATGGCACTTTGAATATTGTATTGCATTTGGATAGAAAAAACACACCGTAAAAAGCACATGCCCATATTAAAAAGTGAAATCAGTGGTACCTTTGAAAATTTGGGGATTATAATCACACACACAACATTCTGCAAAAGTGATTAGCTCCCACATTTGTGCTTAACGTTTCCTTACAAAACAACACCATCCCTCGAGCACTGTTTTCAAATTTGGTACCTCTTTATATTTTTTTGGAATATTTATGCATTTTGAGGAAAGAAATAAAAGGTCAAATGGTGATATAATTGTGCATTTTTGTGTCGTAATCCTGTGTGAGTGTCTCGTTTCACACACAAAAAAAGCCCCTGAGTTGACAACTCTTCAGCGCCATCAGGTACGCAGTTTTAGGGAACCCTTCTTTGGGGGTGAAGTGGTTGTTATTTTACCAGGGTCGTCTCCACAACGTGTAGTACAACAGACAAAATACCACCCCGGTAAAAAAAACGTGTAAACTTCGTGCTGAAAAAATGGAATGTATTTGTAAACCAACACTATTTGTGGTGGATTTCGTATTAATGTGCATCGTGTACGACTGAAACATGATACTGGAAGTCACTTAAAAGAACAATCCGCTAAAAACTAAAATAAAAAAGCAAGAGTGTGTGTGTGTCTATAAAATGTGCAGAGACCCACAGGTCGTGTGTCCAAGTGATCTCTTCTTCAGGGGCTCCCACATTTGCAACCACAGAAAAGTGTTTGGTGTGTGCATGTGTGTGTGTGTGTGTGTGTGTGTGTGTGTGTAAAGAAAACTAGGTAATATTACAGGAAAAAATGTGTGAATTCAAAAACACTGAGTTTGACACATGGGCACTTTAACAACAAATTTAAACAAAAAGACATTGTCTGGCATCTGTATGATTAACAGACATTGTAAATCATCTTTCATGAGGCATCCAAACGGAACCAAAGTGAAACATCCATTAATTAAATTAATTATTAATGAGAAAAATTCACAGAAAGTCAACAAGACGTACCATGGAAGTTGAACACTAAATTTTTCTTTAACGCAGGAAAAAAAAAAAAAAGTCTACATACTGTGACCCTTACAAAAAAAAAAGTACTTCTTTACCCAGAAGTTGAAATTACAATTAATGCAGAGGAATTTTTTGACTTTAAGTGTTTTTAATTTACTAGAAATGACCCTCAAACGGCCACGCTGATCAAACTGATTTTTAGTCCTCTTTAAAAATGTAATACACTGAAGACCCCCCCGACACAGATGACATTACAACATAACCTACAAAAAACCCAAAGTTTTGCCTGGGTTCTGTTAGTTAAACTTCTATAGATTCAATGGTATAAAATATAGGTAATCTAAGTGTGCATTTAAACCACAGATTGTCTATTTGTGAATCAGTTCTAAAAAAGTTGACTCATGTAGGTAGTCATTTCTCTCAACAGAGCAAATGTACCTTTTATTGTGCCTTCAATAGTTCAAAAAAAGGTAAATACACTGGATATTTTTGTAAATGAAAAGAAAATATATTTCTAAATAGCCTTGGTGTAAATCTTCACACTGCCCGCAAAATGTAGAGATCATTACAGAGCACTGAGAGGGGTTTTACTGGTCAGACTTTCAAAAGTGTTGGAAAGTGGTCTGTAGCATTTTTTTTTTTTTTTTTTTAAGAAGCCAACATATTGCTAATGGCACCAAATAGCACAGCTGTGTGCCGATCCCTGTATTCAACTTTCAAGTGAACTTTACTGAGAGAGGTAAAACGAAAGAAACATAAAAAAAAACAAAGCTAAATTAAAAATAAGAAATCCCACAGGTTTTTAAAACATTCGCAAAATCAAAAAAAAAAAAAAGGTCTCTTAAATGAATTCAACGCAGGTAAGTTTTCACATTGATTTGCTTGACCTCTCTCCCACCTGTCACATTTCTATACAGAAAAAACAAAAACAAAAAAAAATGAATATACATGCAGAGAAAATCAGGTTGAGCTAAGGTCAAGGGTCAGTGGGTGGCCAGGTATTGGTCAGGCGAGCTTAGAGAGACATCACAGACAATGGTGGGATGATGAGGCCAGGAGTTTGGCTTGGCTTTCAACATCATGAAGACATGCTAGGCTAATGATGAGCAAACAGGCATGGAGATTTGTTCTAAAAAAAGGAACAAAAACACGACAGGAGGAGAGAGAGAGAGAGAGAGAGAGAGAGAGAGAGAGAGAGAAGACAAAGAGGAGAGAAAGTTAGGGGCACAGCACAAGAATCGTTTAGCCATGAGGCACAAAAACCAACAAAAACAATGCCAATCACCACATACAGTAAGGACAGTGAGGTCAACATTTCCCCCGCCCTCCCACCCCGCCGACACACAAAAACAATACACAGATTTAAGGAAGTGACACCAACTAGGACGATATGGCAGACTCCAACATGCACAAACTGTATACTTGGCACCCAAAGAGATCCATCTAGAGCCAGTCCCCCTAGTGGGAGACCTGGAGGATGGATGGAATGACTGGAAGAGGTTGTTAATACGGAGAAGAGAGAGGTAGCCTAGCTCGACATGGCTTAGATAACGAGAGAAAGAGTGGGAGACAGAAAGAGGAAAGATGGGGAGGAGGGGGGAAGCAAAGATTGAATTTAGAGTGCAAAAGATTTTCACATTAAGAATGACAGACGAACGAGACAGACAAAGCCAAACACAGGTTGAAGCTCTGGGCCCGAGGGTCTACGTGGCTTCAGCCCTTTCAACTGATCCTTAGTCAACCTGTCTAGCTTGACCTGAAGGCAATGGAATGGTATGGAAACACACACCTGATGCTCTCCACTAATTACAGTGACACAAAATACCTCCAGCGAACACTGACTCCAGTGATAGTCATAAATAATCATATACATTAAAATATTTAATCCGACTCAAATTACATGATAAAACCGCAGGAATGAAATACAGTAAAATGTGGAAAGATCTTCGCAACCATTTTTTTTTTGTGTTAGGAATAGAGTGAGTCTCCCTCCTGTGGTGGGCTCCTTTCCCCTTGCCCCACTGAGTCTCTGCTGTGGTGACCTTGGCTGGAGGGTGAACTTACCCTAGCAGTGCTAGCATTAGAGCTGGGGAGGGGGGGAAGGCCCCGGGGCTAGGATCAGTAGGGTTTGCTGTCGTTCTTGGAGCGCTTCAGCTGAACCTTCAGCCTCTTCATGCCGATCTGGAAACCATTCATGGCCTGGATGGCAGCTTGCGCAGACACGGGATTGTCATAGCTGACGAACCCTGGGAACGAAAAGGTGGAGATGTTATGTACATTTAAAGAGCACCCAGTTTTAACTTGAACACACCACCTCCACATACTAACAAAATGCAGTCAACCCAACTACTGTCGTTACCTTGTACTTCAGAGGCAAAGTGTACGAGGCAACATCACAGATTTCTTGAACTAGTTTTTGGTCTAGAGCGGTGATTCCCAAAGACTGGGTCGGGAACAACAGGTACGTCTCGCAGGAAATTTTATAAGGGTCGCCAAATGAATTAGCAGAATTTCCTCCATAGTCTTTTATTTAACATTTAGATCTTTTGAGCCACATGAAGGAGCCTGAATGTTCGTAGGCTAGCGTACTGTTTGTTTTACTGATGAGAAAAAAAACAAGGACCTACTAATTCCACCTGAATGCATTTATTTGGTCACATTTATAAAATATTTAACGTTTATATGTTTTCAATAACACATGCATTAAATGAAGTTGTGATTTCTCAAATGTATTTCTCTTCAAAATGGGTGGCTTTATGTATTCAAGATAATATGAGGCGATGTGGACGAGGCTCCCAACTTTTCACCATCCTCCCGAAATACAACCCTAAAGCCATCCCGAATTTAAAATCTTTGTTTTTCTACCTTATCATTAATTAATCATTCAAAGCAACTTTTAACATAAATCAAAAGTGGTATATTTTTGTTCATAAATTTTACATTTATATTTATAAAAAATATTTATATTATATATATATAACATATATATATATATATATATATATATATATATATATATATATATAATATATATATATATATATATATATAATATATATATATATATATATTTTTTTACTGTTTTACTGTAAAAAAGCAGAAAAACAAACAAACAAAACAACATAGGGGAATACAAAATGTTTCCCACCCCTAGTCTAAACAGAAGTGAAAACAATCCTTAAATAAATTAAACGAAAAACAAATATAACCTATCAATTTAAAACAGAAAATATTTCTGTGTCAACATTCATGTTTTTACATAACACTAGAACAGTTTTAAATGATGGCATATTTCAAAACCATTTAAGCTGCAATGAAAAGATTAAACCTTGTGCAAACATAAAAACACATGTTTAAAACACATTACTGTCGGGGAGGTTCAATGCCTCAAAATGAGCATGGTAACTGAGGGAAAAGGACTTCTGTTACAGGTTTGAACTGTACTGAAGACAAAACTTGAGAACCAAGTTTGTTTGAGAGAAAATAAACGGTTGCTGGCTGTAGATTAATACCGGTTCAGCTCTATTTCAATGGGAGGCCAGGTAGCACCACGACAGCCTAATATCCACCACACAACGTAGCATTAATTATTATAAAGAGCTTCAGAGATCAGTGGTGCCAACACACTTACCAAAGCACTTGCTCAGATTGGTCTGTTTGTCGATGAAGACTTTGGCAGAGACCACATTTCCAAAAGGCATAAACATCTGCAGAAGATCCTGATCCCCGAATTCCTGGGGAAGGTGGTAGATGAACAGGTTGGCGCCCTCTGGCCCTACTCCATTTGGTAAGAAAAAACAGATCAAGACACTCAAGTTAATGACACATTAAGATGCACACACAGACACAATTAGGAGTCATCAAGTCTATCTTATTTAGAAAACAGATGGTTGATAAAATGATGTGAAAACAGTCTGAAACAACCGTGATAATTCTCACCTTCCTTCTGTCCGCCAGCGATGCTCTGCTGCAGGAGAGACTGGCCGTAGAGGGAGGGCAGGGCGGAGGCGGTGTACTGCTGCATCCCTGAGTAGGCCTGGGTCAGAGCGTCCATTGAGCTGGCTGCTGACCCATTGGCCATGGAGGCTCCCAGGCCTCCATTCATGGCCCCCAGACCTGTAAAATACAAACAATTTGATTGTACACTCAAACATATTTGAACCCATGCAGAACATTATTTTGAGGAATTGAATGTTTTGGGCCACCAGGTGGCAGAAAAACAAACTTTTACAAATAGACTTTTGCTCATCAAGTCACACTCCCTGACCACTTTTAGGTACACCTATAAAATCTAATGCAGTCCAGTACCACATGTTCTACCTTTACAAAGATTACAATGGATGGAGTTTGTTAAAACCTTCCAATAGGTGTTAATTCAACTATGTGGTTATTACTGAGGTCCTAGTTAGTGGTGGTGTTGTACTGGACTGCATAATAGTGAAAGGTGTTTCTAATATTCTGTCAATGGAGTGGGCAACACATTACGCCTGGTTCAGACTACACAATATTTTTGATGTTACGATGGTCACTATGCAGATTAGGTGATTGAGAGACATACATTTTTGTTGTGACTTGGCCGAGAGACATGACAGACCTGACTAATCATCGCTGGTCGTCTTTTAAGACGTGCGTGATGTCATTGGGAAGGAAGCTTGATGCTAATGGACTCACCGGGTTGCTGAAGTGCCTCTGCTATTTCAAGCCAGCCTTTTTCGTTTTGCACTCTGTCGTGGTAGTTCCTCAAGGGAACATCAAAAACGCTGGGGTGTCGTTGCCATAGCTCTATAAAGCTTTCCTCCATTTCACAATTGCACCTTACAGAACATCTTTCCTCTTTCGCTTCGCCGTTGCAAACAGCTGTGTGCGTAAAATCAAACATGCTAGACCTTGTCGGGACGTCGTGAGGCGTCCCAGGTGCGGCGTCGGTTGTCGTCTACTATGACTACACAAGATGAAACTCATTATCGTTCCCGAGTCGACACCCTACGACGGCCGTGTCGGGCTGTAATCGGGCTCATATCGTGTAGTCTGAACCAGCCATTAGAAGCACCTTAATATAACGAAGTCTAGTTCGAAACCAAACTACAACCTCAATAATAAACAAAGATAAATCAATACCTCTCAATATTTAACATTATCCTTGTAGAGTCGAATTTATGGATGAGCTGTTATTTAGACTGCATTAGATTTTACAGGTGTACCTAATAAAGTGGCCCCTGATCTATGTATCAGTCTTTCTGCTGCCTCATGGTAAAAATGTCTCAATGCAGGATTGTTGTTAGTGTGCAAATGTTAGCAACTTGCTTCTTTTAGCTTTCATCCAGCAATTTACAAAAGGAGGTTCTTACCACTGACGCTGTTGGTGAGAGCGCTGAGGTTGAGGCCCATAGAGGACCCAGTGAGACCCTGCAGGGTGCCCAGAGATGCCAAGGTGTTCATGGCAGCACTCGCACTGGACGCTGAACCAACTGTTGAAAGACACAATTAAAAAAAAAAAAAAAGACATATGTGTGACCACAGGGGGTTACTAGCTCATGTTCAAATACCTCACATCTCTCTAAACGTTGTTCAAAACACATCATGTCGCTCTAAACGTCTGGCATCTTTGCCACAAATGGTTACGGTTACGAGAGGATGACACAGCAGTGAGGGGGCAGTTAAAAATCTGTCTCTTCTTAACGAGGAGAGGTCATTACCGCAGCAGCAATATGCCAAACTCGGACAGATGGAGCCAATGTATATTTACACAGATTAAAGGGAAATGGGGGCTCTCGTAAAATGTTACATGTGGCTGATTAACTCCCATAAAATAAATGAGGAATGGCTGAGGGCCGTTAGGCAACTAGCAGATCATGAGGGAGGTTTGAAGAGCTGTTGGTTGATACCATCAGAGCAGCAGGACGACAAACTGTTAACATGTATGTTCAACTCATTGGGTGAGGGTTTTTTATTTACACTTGGATTTAAATGTTGTTTGGAGATAAACTAAGATAACAGACACAGGGGACTTTAGCAAACAAGGTCAAAAACTCAGCAAGCAAAACACATCAATAAACAAGCACTCTCAACTGAACTAAAATAACCATGAACATAGGCTTAGACTCACACTGGGTGCTTAATACTGTATATACAGTGCATGCACATAGTACAGCTCAAGTTTAATTACCAGGACTGCCAAGGGCTCCTAGGGCTGCACTGTTTGACAGGGCGCTGGCGGCGGTCGGGCTGCCAGAACTCTGGGCTGCAGCCGCAGCAGCTAATGTGGCCAAGTTCTGCAGCTGGAGGGGGTTCACTCCCGCTGCGAGAACGAGGAAGCAGAGGTGATTACCAAAGTCTTCCAAAGTTATACTGAAGTTATCTCAGACAAACGCCTTTCCAAAAAGTAGAGGAAACAAACTTCTCCAGAATGCAAACATAGAGAATTCATCCTTACAGTTTAAGATGGGATGGGATTTTGGGACTACGTCATCAATTAAAAAACTCAGTTTTCTCTCAGCCTCCTCTATCATACACTGCCTCGATACAACATGGCAGTCTTGTAATCAATCTTCTATCGCAAAATTCGATATGGCATAGAATCGCGATATTTTGCGTGGCAATATTGTATAGATACAGATATCAAGTATGGATCTTTTATTATGTAAACTATTAACCTCTTGATCCGATGCTCTTCTGTATTTCAGAGGTTGTACGGGGCTCAGTCTTAAAGCTAAAGTAAAGACACTGGCTAAGGAATCCATTGGTATTAACCATGTTAGCTTGTCGAGTAGAACGCTAAATAACGCTCCCAATTTACAAGATATGTGAATGAAAACTCAGATGAACAGAGTGAAAACCATCTTATTAGATAAAACAGATGTTGACAAGCTGCATAAATGGGAGTTGAAAAAAGGTCATAAATCGCGATTTATTTCACCGCAATACTCAGCATATCGCGAAATGTTTAAAATCACAATAAGATCGTCACATAAGTATCGTGATAATATCGTATCATGGGGGCTCTGGTGATTCCCCACCCTTACTGCTTTCCATTCACTCTTGTTAGTCAAGTTACCATCTAACACATCCTTAGAAAGTTATCTTTCATCATCATGGTTTTGTTTTTCAAAACATAATCAAGCCATTACAGTTGATCACTCTGGCATTACTGTACCAACACAATCCAAAAGGTTTATGTAGTTTCACACTGGTTTCAGGGTTGTATTAGATAGAGTGCTTTATTAATACCAATGGGAGAATGCAGTACTGGTTTTACTACTAGACCTCTATAGTTATGGTGTGTGCCGTTTCTTGCTTTAAAACATGGAACATTTCTCCTCACAACTCTATTGCTCTTTAATTTAACCAAGTCGTGGTTATGTGCTGTGTGTTTGTCTTTAAGCAGCCTGCACAGGCCTAGAATAACAACACTGATTATTAATGTGCCACTGATCTGAACGAGCAATGTAATTTATGGTAGTTAAAACCATGTGGGCGTCAGGCACTGAGTCACAGCGTTGATGACATGAGAAGTGTCTGCTTGTTCATTTATAGAGGATGACTTAAGAAACAGTGGTCACGACATGTGAGAGGGTGAACTCACCTCCTAGCCTCTGCATACTGTTGAAAGTGCCTTGGTTACTGGTAGATGTGGCCTGCTGCAGCAACTGTTGAGCACAAAGAAAGAAAGACTGAATTCAAGAGGCAAATAGGGGACACACAATCAGGTCTTAATTTATCAACAGTATAATCACAATTGCTTGTGTTCATTCAGAGGGTCAAGTGGTGTCCCCGTGATGGGTATGATATGCTGTCCATTTGTCCCAATTCTCAGCAAATGTGAGTCTTTCCATGTCAAATATTTCCTCAACAATGTCATACACTCATCTTTTAATATGTGATGATTTGTTTGTTTATTGAGAAACAGAATTCATTAGTGATTTAGGACCCATTTACGATTGTCGCTTCCAAGTGTTTCATATCCTGATGAATTCCAGATGAAATTTAAGACACTTTCATTTACACTTAGCCACATATACGAGTCTCTGTTAGGCCGCATCGCAAATCTGATTGCAATCCGTCTTTGTTTTCCTAAGCTACATGCAAATCAGGGTCGGTTCTGCTCCAGTCCAGGAAGAGTTGGTAATGCACCTGAAGCTGTTGGTAACTGCCATTAACACCAGAAAAACAATAACTTATGCTCTTTAGCTGTTTAGGTACAACAATATCAGTTTAGCTGGCGTTAGTTACTTCATAAATAAGATTTATTCACATCTTTGTGTTACATTGTGGATAGTAAACCCTCAATTATACTCCCGAATGGAGGCGGACGCGTAGTAGTTCTGTTTATACTGTCCGCTTGGAGGAGGTGTTCTATGTGCAGTAGATCGCTACGCTATAACTTCAAGCATAGCGGCTGCAGTTATAACAAATCGCCGTTACGTGGACATCCGCACAGAGTCTAAGCGAACACCCTCTGATGACAAAATGTACGTCACGCTGACCCTTGCGTATTAAGAAAATATAACTTAAGTGTAAATGGGGTCTTAGTTTGAGGTGCAGAAACAAAGCAGGGGTAATGTTTGTATAGAAACTCACGTCGACATTGTCTGGTTAAAATAAAAATAAACATTACCAAATGGTGACGTGATGTTGGCTTTACGTTTTACATTTCCCTTAAATCAAAATGTATGTGTATTTGGATAGATGAAACAGCTGCTCAGTCAGTTCAATCCGTTCTTCAAACCTGTCACTACTTAATGTGTTCAGCTGTTCATATTCTGCCCATGTTAATGTCACATGCTCACTGACTCCAAATAAGAGTAAGCACATGCAAGTCACATGCCAGAAAGTGAAACCAGATATTCCTATTCTGAGCCGAAGAGAATCAGTTGAATGTGTGAACCTTTTATCTATTTGATTTCTGCACCATCACACTATATACAGTGTATTAGCCTTATGATAAGCTAATATAGTTTGATAACTTAACAATTTCAGCAAAGCTTTGAGGCCTACGAGACGGTCTATATTGTAGACAAAATGGCTGCTGCATTTCGGTCCTGATCAGTCACAGTCACTGTTTAACAAACAGCAGGTAAACAAAACAGGATCAGGACCTGACAATACAAGTCAATACAACATATCCCTGAGAAAAATCCTGCCTTTTTTCAGTTTTTGTTGGGACTGTGTGGTCTGCTGGAACATGATATCCACCACAAACCACACCCTCTTAAATTAAGATGAATCAACACCTCTCTTTTATCTCACTCCGTCTACACAAGTTCATTTATTATAAACTTCACATGTCTAATGTATTGCCTTATACATATTCCTATTTATTATCAGGCAGTTGTGTTTTTTCTACACTTGTACTTTGCAAGTCAAGAGACCCATATGGTAAACATATGGCTACACTATTAATACATTTTGAAACTAAAGCTGTGCCATATGATAATACAGGAGTAGCTGTGCAGCTCTGCGGGGTTGCGTGTTTTTAGCAACACTTACTGCCAGGTACTGCGGTGTGAGGGTCCCCAGGCCGGCCAGGTTTCCCCAGGTGGAGGCGCTGTTGAGCTGCTGGATCTGTTGTACTAGCTGCTGCTGCAGGCGCCGCTGCTCCTTATCTCTCTGTGTGTCGGCAAACTTCGCCACCAGAGGTGAGGAACAGCCCTGGAGCAGTGAGGAGGTCAGAGACGTTAGACCGACTCAGAAGCACACCGAAGAATCCACAGTTCATTCATCGATGCAACGACACAGTCATTGCAAGGAATTTCTCAAAAAAGGGGGTTATCATCTATGCCTTAATGCATTTTTTAATGCCTGTTGCATTCATATTAAAGCCAACACACAGAGGACATCTGCCATGCATAGCTGAGCCAGGCCACATTCCAAAAAGGGGCAAAGGACAATTAGGGATGCACCGATACAGATACCGGATCGGATATCGGGTGGATACTGACTCAAATAGCTGGATCAGATATCGTTGACAATGTTTATATACTATATACATTATATACTCAAATTTTAATTCCTGTTTAAGTTTTGACCAATTTGTTTTTCCCAGTTGTTGGTGAACGATTTGTTTTAATAATAAATAACAATTCAGTAAATGTATATCTATGTATTCATTTGTTACATTTTGTTTTACAAAGTTAGGAAAGCGATGTTTAAGTCAAGTCTGATGTTGCCTTACACATAAAAGAATGATCCCGGTCACTTCCACATAGTGAGGCATACAGCTTATTAATTAAACACTGGTAACGGATCGGTACTCGGTATCGGACGATACCCAAAGCCCAGGTATCACCATCGGTATCGGGACTGAAAAAGTCAGATCGGTGCATCCCTAAGGACAATGCTGCAGACGGTGAATCTTTTTAGCACTCTGAGGAGCTGAATCGAGGCCACAGACAAGCAGACGACAGATGGAGACAACACTTAAACAGACATTCAAAACGAAGATATGTCAGCAGACGTCAACAAGAAAAATGCATTACAATACACACAATCTCACAAACGGACTGTTCAGACAGACGTATGGACACAAGGCATGCGGTGCTAGAGTATTTTGAGAGTTGAGAGCCAGACAGGGACCAGGCCGGACAGGGAAAATGGCTTCTGCACCAGCAGCACCTCCCATGGCAGCTGAGATTTGGGAAGGTTATGATATGCGGGGAAATAGGTGGCAGCACCGCTGGGGCCTGCGTTTAATCTGGTATGAGGAGTGTTATGTTTGGTTGGGCTCCTAATTAGACTTGGTCTGCTGCTTCACTGGGGAGCCTCTGACCTGCTAGCTGTCAAATTACTGCTGCTCCACTTCCACAAAGATACCATCGGCTACACGATGACATGGACCCAGTTTTTGAAGAAATCTAACATAGTAGCTGCTCCAGTCTTTGTTAGCCTATATTTGATGGTGTGAGCTCTTTTCCCTGTGGCCCAAAAATATAGATTGATCATGGCACACTGGCTCTAAAATATTATCAGAATCAATAGAGTGGTGCAGGAATGAGTCCTAAAACCCGGAAATTAATGAGCATTTGAGCACTTACGGTTCCCTCGTCTGGAAGTCAATGGGTTTTTAGTTAGATGCCTGAAATAAACTCTGTAACTATCCAAGCTGAAGAGATTTTAACATTTTGTTCTATGACATAAAACACATCAATAAATACCCCATTAGTGAATTTTGAAGCCTTTGTGTCTTAAAAAGGCGGTTGCAAACAAGTGGCTAAGTGAGACTACTAAACGTCATCACTTTGACTCGTCCGCCTGTACAGTCTCGTTGTGTATACTGTGGTGTAGTTTGTTTATAGCCTAGCTTTAGCTTTTTACTCCTGCCGATTGCATTCACACCTCAAAATCATAAAAGTGGTGATCATTTGTGGAGATTATCTTGCTGAACAAAATCTTTAAGTATCATAAAGGTTTGTTTGCTACAGAGCTTATTTTCTGCAATAATCGAAAACTCAATGGAAAAATCTCATTGGCTTTTTGTCGAGGGAACCCAGGGCGATGCCAACTTCCTGGTTGACCTACAAAAATATGTCATCCCTGGAGCGCTCTATAAATGAGATGCATTTAGTTCAGCCCAAAATTAGAGATGACAGCAGTTCTCGTTGTGTCCTGTTAGTTCCGGATTCAGCAGCTACGTGAGAGGCAATGTTTCAAGTTTTATTCAATTATTTCGCAGACGACAATGTAATTTTGTAATTAGCAAGAGTGGTTTTGGAAATGACTCATGCTCTGTGATAAATGGAGGCCATCTGCTTGGACAGGTTGTTCATCTTTCCAACACAAGGGGGCAGCAGAATGCATGAGAGGGGGAAGGGGGGGAAATGAGAAATAGGTGCTAAGGGGTACAGTACCTCCATAGTCTGAGAGTGATGCATGGTTTTGATTGCATTCTGTGCCATTGCCCTGGTAGCAAATGTGACAAACGCACAGCCTGTAGGGGGGGAACAATAGGAGAGGGGGGGAGGGAGGGAGGGACAAGAAGAAACAAAACAAGACAAAAGGTTTGGACAACTCGTTATGAACCCCAAAAAAACACATTACAGTACAGAGAATGGCAACTCCCAAGCACACAGATCCACCCTCACTGGTTAGCACACGGAGAAAGAACACAACAAGGAGAACAGTAACACGTGTCACATGAGCACAGTGATCGACGGATTAAATTGCCACCCAACGAGGCTCGACTATGTGGTGTCATGGTGAAACAGTGATTATAAACACATAAAATGCACACATAAATACACACTGGAAGGCTTTGATTTGCTAAACTGTGTCAGATCTGCAAATATCAAAGGGTATTTTAACATCCATTTCAAATTGTGGTTACATTTACTAAAAAAAAAAAGAGAGAAATTCATGGTCAACTGTGTATCGTATACATCAACACGAGAGGCTCGTGCCGCCTGCTATCTGAGGCTTTATGTAGTTGGGAGCTACGTAGGAGATGCGACGACAAGCTAATTCCAGCCTTTGTAGAGTGTGATGAAGGAGGCGGTAAAGGAGGAGCTGAGCTGAGCTGAGCCGAGCCGAGCCGCCTGCCAGCTGAGCCCACGAACACCGGCAGCCAGCGGTTGCCAAGGCGACGGGCCATTGTGCCGGACAGCGAGTGCAGTGGCCCTTCGCTGTAGAGGCTGGGAGTGTAACAGTGGCGGGAGGATAGACTATGGGGAAGGAATGGGTGCTACTGGAGGTAAATAGCACTTGATTTTGGGAGTGGGGGGGCTTTAAATGAAGGAGAAGGGAGGGGCCTGTATAAATACTTGATGAGAATATGTACTCGGCTACGCTGAGGGTGTCGGCTGTGAGGCAAAGACACTCTGTGCCTACGCTGAAAGCACACCTACCTCTGCTCTGACCATCTGGTCCCCGGAGAATTCGGCACTCTTCGATCTGTCCGAAAGACGAGAACATCATTCTGATCTCGTTCTCGCCGTATTTCTTTGAAACCATTCCAATGAAGAGTTTTCTGTCTTCTACCGCTGCAGAGGGATGAAAAGGGGAAAAGCTATTCAGACAAACAATTACGGAGCTATGAAAGCGGCAGTTACATCAGGCGTTAAATCTCGCACTTCTCTTTTTCAAGCTCTCTCTCCTTGTCATGCTGCCACATTTTCTGCCTCTCGCTCACGGTGCCAGCCTCTTGTCCAAATCTCTGCAACTTGCAGCTTTGTTTTCCTCGGTGTGTACTTCTCGAGACAGATGACTGTATCATCCATTTGTGCTCTCCTCCAGATCCTCTGTACCTGCTCTACTCCTCTCCCCTTGGTGCCTTTTAAAGCCCTTAATCCTGCTAACCCCTGACACTATAGAGAAATTGTGTATTGCTGCACATTTCCTGAACTAAGTCCCTCTCCGGCCTTAAACGGGGTCATAATCAAGCCCCCGTCTTCTTTTAAAATCTCATACCCCATTCGTCATGGCTAAATCTAAAAAGATTTTTCATCAACAGATATCATGCCTGTATCCTCCTGTCCTATGGCTGATGTCACCCAGCCTCTCTCTATATAAAAAAATTGTATAAAAAACATTGAAATATGAAAATTAATATTCGATACCAAGGCTGTCTGCCTCACCAGCACTGAATGCACCGCGTGACGGGAGTCACACAATGTCACTTTCATTAATTGAAAATCAATTGTAACGTTAGGTCAAGCTGAACGGGGAATAATTTAACAACAACCGTAATGATGGAGAGAACTCGGCCGCAGAGAGTGACACTGTGTCCTAAGAGCAACCGTTACGTCATGTAAACAAACAACGTACTAGTGGTAGGCGATGTATCGAATATACTCAATGTATTGTGGCTTGTTCTAGGTGGGCTGTAGTAAATGACTATCGCCAACGTAGAGTATAAATAGTAATTTTTTTTAAACCGCCGGCACAAGACTCGCTTTGGAGTTTCGCTTCTCCCCCGGCTCTCTCCCTCCCACAGACACACTCTCCTGGGTGTGTGAGGCGTTTGAGCATGGATGTGCGTATGGGGCGTGTGTTTTTGTATCTAGGAAGCAGGGAAATAGGAAAGAGCCTGAGAGAGCGGAAGAAGTGAAGCGCCAACGCAAGTTTATACGTGTTGAGGTATGAAAAGTAGAGATGTGACCGGTTAATAAATCCGTGACAACACCGGTGTTACCGATAACACTGGGCATTTTACAAGAAAAGATGGCGATCAATATGTGTAGCGCGCTTCCTTTGATCTTTTTAACGTTGGATGACTGTGTGTCTTGCCTGTAAGGTCAAGCTTTTCTGCAGCGCGCACACCAGTTGTGACCGCTCCGTCCTCCGCATGCTGATTGCCTCATTAACGTTATGGTTCCCTTATAGCATTAGGTTTAAATCTGAAATATTGCCAAATAAGTTCTTTTGCTTTTCGCTTCGACACCAAATCCTCCGCCATCGTCTTGTCTGTCAACTCTCTCTCGTCCCGTGTGGGAAATCTGACTCCTGCTACTCTGGGCTGAGACTCTGTATGAAACACACTTTCACTTTCAGTTTGTAGCGTATTGATTACACGCCGCTGATACGCCAAAATGAACTAAATGGGTTTTATTTCTATAAAAAAAGCAAAACAACAGTGGGGGAGTTGGGAAAGGAATGTAAAGTAATATAATTAGTAAGTAATGTAATCGGTGTGTGCCCAAACACCGTGTAAAACAAGTAACACTGACTACTGCGGCAAGCCTAATAAAAAGGGTGATGAAGATGCCAGCCTCCACCTCAAAAAAGCATCCATATCGCCCAGCACTACCACGTACCCATCAGCTGTGCACTCAAGGTGAGCAGTACTTGCAACGTTTGTACTTTTTAACAGAAAACACATTAAAAAAACATATATTGGGATATTTAGTGGAAATGAAATACAACACAGCCAACAACAAGTAGGAAACATTTAGACGATCTCCCTCCAGCCAGCTGCCTCCTTATTTAGGTTTTTGTAGTGAAATGAGCAGGTATCGTATAGATAACTCCTCATTTCACCTTCCCGAATCAGCTGTTCCTCGTCCATTGTGGCGCTTACAAAGCAAGCGACAGGACTAAACAGAAACAGGGCTGCTGCTCTCTTAGCCACTAGTTGAAAAACTTAACATCAAGTTTGGCTTTTGAGAAAACTCACATATATAGTTAGAAAGAAAGCTTTGGAGTTTTATGACATCTTGGAAATGTTTTTGGAATTTGTTAAAAATGGTGACATTGAAGAGGCTCTGGATGTGTGAAGTTAGAGTAAAATGACGAAATTATTTTTATTTTTATTATTATTTCATATACTGCCATAAGTTCAATTTGGGGGAAGTTTCTGTGTTGCATCTACAATGTGTTAAATGTATAAAATCAATAAATATATGTAAAAAAAGAAAAGAAAAAAGAAACAGGGCGGTTCAAAACAGCACGCCACGTCGCACAGCGCGGTGTCGCCCGGTCAGATAGGACACGATGTCATGGACATAATGCGCAAAAATAGATATTCGAATCTCGAACAAGTGTAACACGAATCCACTTACCACTTGTTTTCTCACTGTCAGCGGGTTTCATCTGGATAGGATGATGCATCTGGAAAAAAAGGGTAGAGAAATGGTTAACACCACACCTGTCACCATTATAAACTAAGCAGGTGCTTGGCCTCGTTATCCATCATCACAAGAGGCTCATATCTTCACACTCATCCCCTCCATCTTCGAGCATTCCTCTCTGCCTCTTGTGTTCTCTCACTCACAACACCATCATCATCCCTCACCACCGCCAGATTCAAGAGGAAGTGTCTGAGTTGATGGCGGGGATCAAATTCTCCAGCATCCAATTTCACTTCTCGCTGTAGTGTGGACTTGTGATTGAACTTATCGATTCTTCCTGTCAACATCCCTCATCTACTTTAGAGCAATTTTACGGAGATGGTTGACAAGCAAGCCAGATGTACAGAGTTCTAGTTGTCCTTTATTATATATTATATCACATAAAAACACAACAAGGTGTGGCAAATCTGAGCTGTGAAAAATCTCAGCCTAACATCTCTGAACATGACGCTCTTTCTAAAGCTGTGTGTTTCGTTATGTGAGAAAGTGCTTCAGGATCTGTCATTTTCATGCCATTTAATGAACACGTTTGTCCGAGGCAACTCGCAGAACTTCAAGAGAATATATTTTTAGCACATTTTACCTGCCATGTGATGTGAAAGAGAAGAAATAAATCTAGCCGCGAGATGCCTGAGCGGGTTGTACTTATGAAAAAGTGGTGGGTTTGTTTTTGACAAGCACTAAAGAGAAGCCGACAGATGGCCTGCTCAGTATGGGCACTGGCTAGCGTCACTGACCAAGGAGAGCGAGGCACAGAAGGGAGAGAAAACAGGAACAGAAACAAGCTTTTCCACTGTCACGCAAACCAACCTGCAGTCAATGCCAGTAACAGTATGATCGGGGACTGGGATGCGAGAGCTGTTAGACCACACTTTATTTGAAATGTCTGGCTGATTGATAGTCCTCCAGTGAGGAGAGCTAGGGCCTGTATACTCAGCCTGCTACACTCATTTATCAACCCAGTTCAATATTTACCTGTAACCCCACCGACAGTGGCTCCGTTTCCAATAGACTGTGCTATTGATTTAATCGACGGCTGGAGTTGTTTGTTACAGATTTAATTGATTGGAAGGGAGTTATTCAGAACGGTGTATAGGCGGGGCAGATTTGTGGCGGTTTAACAAGCAACTATTCCAGTTGACTGGGCTTTAATCTCTAGATAAATTAAGACCACACTCCCTCTCACCAAGCGTCATTGTTAAAAAGACTTCAAACTCGACTCCCTTTATACCTCCAACTTTGGGAAATAAAAATGTAGATGTGCATCAATGATTCATGAAGACAAGCATTAATAATTTGTTCCACTTTGCAGCGATCGGGTCCTGTGCCTCAGTGAATAACCTGCTGCCTGGTCAAGCACACTTCACCTGATACCTGCATGTGTGTGTGTGTGTGTGTGTGTGTGTGTGTGTGAAGGGTCAGCTGGTTTATCAATGTAGTGTGTTGAGATTCAGGGCAGTCCTCAGTGTGATGTTGGTGCATAGTGGGGGCCGAGATATTTTTCAGGCCAGACAGGCGTTCAGTGAGCCGAGAGCTCATTATCGTCCGGCGTACAGCTCACAGCCTGCACCAGGGATGTAGAGGGGCTCAAGCAGCTAACAGCAGCGCGTACTGTGCTTACTCACCCCACTTAAAGTCTTTATGTTGTGCAGTGCATTCTGGGCCTCCAGTGCAGCTTTTCTTGTATAAAAAGTTACAAAACAGCATCCTGCAGAGAGAGAAAAACAGGGACAAACAATGGGCGGGGGGAAGGAGACAAAAACAGCATTAAAAACGCAGCGCATACAGACAGTAAATGTAATACCACGACTGCTGCAGAGCAGCTAAACGGACGAGTGTATGTTCTCTGTGTATCACATGTTTCAAACATGTGACAGGATATTCTTAGCGCCAACTGTTGGATGGTATACTCATGTAGGAGCTTGCAGCGAGGACACTGGAGTAATGAGACAGTTGAAGGCTGTTGTGTGACATGGCCATAGAGATGACCACAGGGTTAGATAGCTGTCAGGAGGCGCTGATGCAAAATCCGCAGGTCAACGCAACCCAGGCATGCCAGGGCACAGTACCAACACATCGGAGAGTGTGGTGGTGCGTTACATAAGAATCGCATACAAACATACATACATACAGGAGGCATGAAAACAGCACAAAGAGACAAGAGGAGAGCAAGGAAGAGGAATCATGGGAGGAGAGAGGAGGTGGGGGAGGGGGATGAAGAAAAGAAGAGCGGGGGAGAAAAAAAAAAAAGCCTCTCATCCTTCCGTCCCAGCAGACCGCCAGTGGCGTTCCAGCCTGTCAGTTTCACTGGGCTGGGGAAGTGGAGCACTGCAGCGTCTCTGACCTACATAGTGTGTATTATGCTGTTACTGGAGCTCCCAGGCCGCGGGGAGGGCTGTTGAACTCTAATATGCATCGAGCTGCTCTCTTCTCTCTCTCTCGCTCTCTCTCAACCAGCTGAGCTCTCTCTTTCTCTGCTGCTTAGCCCTGCCTTCGATTTACTGGAGCTAAATAAACCATCCAGAGAGGCGCGATAGTTATCAGATGATTTTTTCATGACCTGCGGTAGTCGTGACCTAAAAAACGCGCAAATCTGATGGCTCCTCAATAGATCCGTGGCAAAGTAAACAACCAAAATGGAAGTGGGATTACAGCAATTTCTGCGAACAAATCAAACAAAAGCAAGATTGATGACCGAGGAAGGGGGCGAAGGGTGCATTATCTGCTATGCAAATAAACATAAGCCTGATATCATCAGGCCATCGTGCTTTGATAAAACTGCACCCACTTCTCCCAGTAGGAGTAGGACTACTGGGAAAGGAGGATGGCAGTGAAAGTGATGGGCGTGGGGTTGCCGCTGCAACATATTCACCTCACACAGGCAGAGTGAGCCAACGACCGCTGTGATCAGGCCAGATTATCTATTAGAATACATTAACATTGCATTAACATGTCAATAGGCCATCACAGCTGACACTCCACACAGAACAGGGGAGTGTTGGGGTAAAAAAAGGGGGCTTTGAACTCTTCAGCCTCCCAATGAACTGCACACTGTTTGTTGGCTGTATATCTATATATACACACAGAATAATAAGCACCCTGGAGATTTTCTGGTATACCTTTAAACACACTCAGGATTATTTGGTCACATTAGAAGTGTGTATATCTTTTTAAAAAAGATCATGTGAATCAAGTGCTGTCCTGGTCACATGTTGTTTTGCCATTAGGAACCTGACACACTAAAGGCTCCTTTTGACCAAATAGTCACAGTGAAGTGAGGAGCCCTGGGAACTAAAATCGAGATCTAAATCTAGGTTTCTTTTTGCATATTCCATGAAGCAAATTATACTGCTAACTAGACTTGCCGTGATAGTCAGTGTTACACGGTGTTTAGCCATACCATTGGCGTACCAACATTACTTGCCCACTGCCCTCAGTGTCGTTTTGCTTTCTTTATAGAAATAAAACCAGTTTAGTTAATTTTCGCATATCAGCGCCGTGTTATCAACACATAGTGGGATGACAGACGCTACGATCTGATAGTGAAAGTGTCTGCTCCGTACGGAGTCTCAGCACAAAGGAGGAGTAGTAGGGGTAGGAGTCAGATTTCACACACGGGACGTCACGAGAGTTGACAGACAAGACGATGGCGGAGGATTTAGTGTCAAAGCGAAAAGCAAGAGCGCCTATTTGGCAATATTTCAGATTTAAACCCAAGGCTATAAGGGAACCATAATGCTAATGAGGCAATCGCCGTGTGGAGAACGGAGCGGTCACAGCCGGTGTGCACGGGGCAGCGGCGCTGGGTGGAAATCTGCGGCCTTGCAGCAAAAGCTGGACCAGAAAGGCCAACACACACAGCCATGCAACGTTAAATATCAAAGTAAGCGCTCTACATATTGAACTTCATCTTTTATTGTAAAATGACTGGTGTAATCGATAACACCGGTGTCACAAGTTTATTAACCAGTGGGAAAATTTCCTCACCGTGACATCCCTAGTGCTAATCATTTAAAAAGGAAACACAGACAACACAGTGTTGTCATGTTATGATTCATTGCTGCACGACTGTTAGAATGAATGCTGGAAAAAAGACAAAGAGGGAGAGTATAAGCGCCAGAAAGGCAAGATGTCTGTCTTAGCTGCAGTGTTATCAGCATGTCTTTCACTTGTAAAAGTAGGAAGGGCGGAGGCAAAAAATAAAGATAGACTGTGCTAAATGGGTAAAATCACCGATTCACTTGGCTGAACAGCCAGTCAGGCAACACTCTCTCAAACTCTCAACGATTTTACAGACTCAATCAGTGGAACGGCGGCTTATACAGGTTGAATAATGCCAATACGACCTCAAAAAATACCGGTTGGCTGGAGTCCTTGGTCCGGCTTGGTGTGTCAGGGCCATGAAACCACTGGTGGCCCAAAACAGGCTCCATTTCGATACAGAGTCCAGCATCAAACAGGGTCCCACCATATTAAAACCCCACAGTGGATTAGTGCCTTTAGCCATCGTGAGTCACCCAACCATCAAGGGAATTGAAATTCGGGTGATGTCATAAACCCAGGACAGTTACATCAGGGAAACTGTCGCTTACTTTATTCACCTGCAGTTAGTTACGGGAGACTGAGCACTTGCAGTAGCACTTTGCAGCTCTCTGCAGACAGCAGGCTTCCACTTCACCGTCTCCTCTAATTGGAACCTGAACTGAATCGCTCAACTCGAGCACCATTTCTAAGGTGAGCGCATCGATAGATGTCTTAATGGAAAATAGCAGTTGAGTAACACTTCCTTCATACAATGCTGCTTTTAAGCCAGCACGGCAAAGTAAACGGAAAAAAAAAGAATATTCCTATAATGCAGGGTTATGAAAAAAGGTGCTACTTTTTAACCCTGAAACAAAAGACTATTGAATCATCTCATCTGCAAGCACTAACACAGCTGCATTGCGTGTGCAGACAAGCAATGCTGTGCACTGCCTGAGGGGGTTGTGCTGAAATGTGATGGTAGATGACATGGCAATAACAGGGTTTTGTTTAAAGTGCTTGACCACAAAAAGCCAGGCAAATACAGGTAGAGGACAACGGCGGCCATATAAAGGTCTACGTTTCTCTGTGCTTTGGAAGGTAACCAACCAATCTTTAGATGTGCCAATTTAATAAGGCGGTAACCATTTAAATAATAAAATTAATTGTTAATTTATGTTTTAAATGAAACAGATAATTTACTCTATAATATGTAAAGAATATCAACGCTCAATGCCAAGTTACGAGACCCTAAAATGTCTTAAATCTGCCTACATACCAACACCTCATCTTCCTATAATATGAAATGGTAAGAGGCAGGAAACTGCTTACAATTGATAATCTGTTATTTCGTACAGTGTATTTCGTGTTAATTGGTTAAAGCTAGGGTAGGCAATTTATTTCAGAAGCATTTGTAGAAATTTTCATTACATCCCGACAGCTATCAATAAATCAAATATCCTGAACTGATTGGACGGCCTACCTACCCGTCTGCCTACGTGCACTTATTAACAGCTGTAGCAACAATAGCAATGTTTGTTGTTTATGTTCATTATGATAATGTTGGGTGTTTTCTTACATTATCAGAACCAAAATGCCCTTAAATTGATCTCCCTCAATGCTACATATAACAGACTCTGCAGATTTATACTAGGTTGTTCTTTTTGTTTTGTTTTATTTACACACCATTGCACAATAGTTAGACACACTCCGGTGGCTCCCTCTCGATATAAGACGTCAATTTCACCAATTTATTTTTAAATGCATTAACTTTAACTATCATAATTGCTTATATGTCAAATTATTCACTAAGGCGTTCTGATCAGATCCTCTTTGTAGTCCCCTTTGTATCTAAAGAAGTTGGTTAAACAGTTTTTATGTTTCGGGCTTCTTCTGATTGTAATAAGTTATCCCTTATCCCTTCCCCCCTCTCAGTTATTTAGTTTGTTATTTGTTGTTTGTTTTGTCATTGTTGGGTTATATAACATTGTGTCATATACTGTTCTGTTTTCCACTTGTTTTTGAGTGTTTGTTTGGGACCCCATTGAAAACAAGAGGATACATCTCAAGGGGTTTATCCTGATATAACAAATTGTTAATACATGAGGTAGTTGGATATGGTTAGCGATGACAATGCGCTCCCCTCCCCAACGCTGTCTCCTGGACTTGCCCTCCAGCAGTAGCTTTGGAGGGAGGCCTGGAGTTGCCTTTCCCAGCTTTAATATGAACTAACTCAACACTATAAAAAAATGATCTAAATTTTAATAATCTAGAATTCAACAACCTCTGTGGCATGGTAGAACAAACGATCACAAAAATAATGTTGTGCTTCGACCGTACCTTTGCTCTGAGGGGGATTCTGGGTGCGATCACGGAGGATGTTGATCTGGTGCACAGCTCCGAAGGGCTCAAAAAGCTCTTTTAGTTCTGTTTCTGACCAAGCCCGCGGGATCTGGCCCACAAACATCTTGATGGAGTCTGGATCCGGCTGGTCCAACTGCTCCAGCGACCCGTTCATCTTGCTGCCGTTGCCGTTGCTGAGAGAAAAATAAATAAATCTATTATCACACTAAAAACAACATTTATTTGTGACGCTCACATATTTTGTTAATCACCAAATCCATTTTAACAAACTGTATTGTTGCTGCCACACACTGCCAAGTACTTTGTTAGTAACGTGCTGTTCTAATTTTTTGTTGGAGAGATTTACAATGTGGTTGTCTCCTAAAACAGCTAAATCAAAACCATAAAACAAATTGTTTTGGAAGGCAGTTTCATAGCCATCTTTAACCAATTGTGATTCTTAATGGACGGTAAGAGTAGTAACATTTCAGATTTAAGCAATATACATAATCAGTTAAACAAATTACGTCATTTTAATAAGAGATAAATACAGCTCCAAATATCCTTTTCAAAACCCAAATACTTCCAATGTTGATACAACTTTTCTCATTAATTATTTGACCGTTTTAACAAGACTCTTGTTTGCTAATCGGCCTGCTCGGAGAATGACTGGTCATTGAAACTTTGCAGGCAGGCAATTATTTTGACTGATATTGAAATTGCAATATGATTGGCGATATTAGAGGGAGTGATAGTTTTTACATCATTATTCTCATTTTCATTGAAAAACATTAAAATGATTACGGTGTGATTTTTTTTACAGGGATCTGTACCAAACAAAGATGGTATATAAAGTCTGTGAATATGACGTGTAGGCCAGGACATCTCTGCAACACCACAATATTTATGTTAAATGGTTCTTTGACACACATTTTGCCTTTAACAAATAATGCAATTATAACAAATACTGCAATTTGAAAATTGCAGTAGGCCATTTTGCTCTTTCGATAAAATTTTGATTAATTGTGCAGCCCTAAGGCTATATAATAACCAAAACATAATGAAATCAGGCTATATTTTGACTCATTAGATGGGCTAGAGTTTGTGTCTTTGGGTTTTCATAACTAATCTTAATGTGCTTTGACAGTTTTTATAAATTTCAAATTTACTACCAAGGAGTTAAATGGTTTATAGAGCATTAAATCCTTTGCAATGTGACTATTTAACATGTGTAGACTGAAGTAGATGGTGAAACAATATATTGTTTACAATAATGGATGGTGCAACAACTCTGAATTGCATAGTCAACAACATATCGAGTAACAATCTGGGTGTTCGGGGGTAGTAGAGCAATGATGGAGATGAGTGAAGCACTAAATCGTGCCATTTTCCTTTTGAGTCGAGCCTTAGGGACAGAGAATCAATACCCACCAGTGTACCTACGACTACAGCACCTCTGTCTCACTCACACACACAAACATTTCCTGACAAGTGCAGAGGTGCTGGAAACCAGGAATGAGGCCGGGGCCATAGCCACCCACGGGTGTCGAGGCAGAGAAATCATGTTAAGCATAAAGCATCAATACCAAAACACCATGTAGTACCATAGAGGATCAAAAAAGGCCATGAGTACAACACAATAGATTTGGGGTGGGAAAGAAAAAGAAAAGAACGTATGTATCGCGATTTTTATATTGATTTATCAATGCCAGAATCAATATATTTGCTTCATTTGAGTCTATGCAGAGCTGGAAGGAAGTTACTTTTAATGTTATAACGTTACGTCATATCCGTTCTGTATCCGTCAACCAAAACAAAACGCAGCTGGCCACAATGAGGAAGTATAAAACAGCGGACGGTCCGCGTGGCTATGACTTGAACCCTCACATTTTAAATGCAAAGTGGTAAACACTAAACATACAGTAAAGTATGGAAACACTTTGGGCTTCATACATTGACAGAAAAAGCAGAGCTAGACATCACGGCTAAAGCTGCATGCTAACTCTGTCAGGGACAGGAAGCGTTATCGTATTGCGGTAACGCGCGGTCAAGCCAGCCATCCACTCGCATCTCCGTGGTCAAATTGCCTGACGCTACAACTGTAGAGCACCCATATACTGACATTTATGTTAAATGCATTCAAACGGCTGCAATAGAGCTGACCATGGAGGTATAAAAAGAACTGGCGGCAGAGCTAGCAACAGACTTTGCGAAGTTAGGGGATGTATACACGTGTGACTATGTCTGGTTTTCAAAAAAAGGGTGTTAACAAAGGGAACTGTATATACAAAATACATATGGAAATAAGATTGATTGGATTATATTAACCAGAAGTATAAAACATTACATGTCCCTTATAAATTAAAAAAAATAGCACTAATTTGTGTGGGAAATGTCTTTATTCTTTGATTTTTGGGTTGCTGGGGAAAAAATTTATAAATAACGCCTGACAATGACCAATATATTTGACTACAGGACATCTTAGGCTACATACATGCTGAAAATCAAACATTTTTACTGTATTAATTTAGATATTTTCCAAAGTAAAACTCCCTAGAAGCGTATGATTCAACTTTTTCCCATGGTCCAGTGTGACATTTTTTTTTACAAAAATGGCAATAAATTGTAATATTGAATTACAATACTTGTAGAATCACAATACTTAATAATCGCAATACATATCCAATCGGCACCCAAGTATCGTGATAGTATCGAATCAGGAGATGGGTGAATCGTCCCAGCCCTACAATAGATGGTACAAAAGATGTCTGGCGCACACACACAGTACCAAATTCTTAAAACAACATTGTAAAAAGAGGACAAAAAGATACCCTAACGTAAAAACAATATCACAAACAGACCTTTGGACGCGAGCCATCCATCTCTTACAAATTGAGCCCAGCCGTTCTGCAGAAACACCAAACTCCTTGAGGGACCTAAACGACATGCTAACAAATCACACTTCAGTCCTTGTTCTTCTGAAATCCAACTCCACAACTCAGTATGAATGTTTTTTCTCCTGGAGGCTGTCAATACATTCGAATGACGACATATAAACAGTAAGGAAAAAAAGCTCCAGTGAAACAAAAGCCTCTCTCCACCAAAAAAAAAAGGGGTGAGTGCCCCCCTCCCACCAGCTCCGACAGCTAAAGGAAAACAGCACTGCAGAGCTCTAAACCTACAAAAATCACTGGTTAGCAGACAGAGATTTTTCGGTGCATCTCCTCCTCAGGCGCTTTGGCGATGGTACAGAGAGTAACCTACAGCTTCTTCACCACAGCAGGGGGAACAATCACATATTGTTCGCCCATGCTGGAGAACACTATTCACCGTTCCTCTACAGCACAATGGGCCAAGTCAGAGAGATGCTTTGGAACACATCGAAGGCTACGTCTGCTAAGGCCACAGCGCTGGTGGGTGACACCATTTATCCAGTTTTGCCAGTGGCACTCCCGACGCCATTTTGCTGAGGGCCCTTTGATGAAATCTCGCTGTAGAAACAGCAAACCTCACTTGAAAAACTGGATTTGTGTCACAGCTTTCAAAAAAACATGACGGCTCAAAATCAACTCCCTTTGACGCTGTCTCCTTAACATTCGTAAAACGCACATGCCCCCTGCAGCTGTGCATTGTCTCTTCAGCTTAAGAAGCAGAGAAATGTAACTGGAATAATACATTCTTTAGCCTTCCGAAACACCCCAACAAAAATGAGTTTTAATTACTGCAAAAACATCTATGTAACTCAAGTAATAAAAATCATTGATTCAAATTGTCTGCCTCAAAGTGGAACTACAGTATATTTTAAGTGTAAGAGAGCACAGACAGTAAGCACTGTCACACTGAGAGCTGTATTGACCACTTGAGTTGAAACTGGAGGAAAGAGAAAAGAGGAAGACAGGAAGGTAAAAAAATATCAAATTATAGAAGAGTATTTCAAGTTGCTGCGCTAGCCTTAACAAATAGATAGACATTTCTTGCTTCTCTTTCTTGCAGAGAAGATCAATACCACTCTCATATCTGTAGGGTAAATTTGAAGCTAACGCAGGTGGCCAGTTAGCTTAGCACAAAGATTGGAAATAGATGGAAACAGCTAGCCTGGCTCTGTCCAATGTTACAAATCCATCTGTCATTACCTCTAAGGCCAAGAAATAGTCCAGCTCCTCTCCTACTATCGATAAGAAACCAAATAATTGCCATTTAAAATGTCAAACCACTCCTTTAGCTTAGCTTAGCTACCAGAAGGTGACAGCTGCCTACGAGGATCAGTATCTGCCATATCAGTTTTAAGTGACACCTCATGACATTAAGTAGTATCCATCAGTGGAACTAGAGTCAAGCCATTAAGGCTGCATAATGATATATCAATACAGCAGTGGCATTACGCCAATACAAAGCTGCTGAGATACGCCTTAAACAACACTGTCAACAGTTTTCACAGGAGTTATTTCTTCACAAGAATTAGTTTCAATAAAGACTGCTCACAATGGGTTCAGTGATGTCAGAGTAACCAGGAATTTGTTTCAGTAAAGACAATGCAAAAATTTAAGCACCACAATTGAAATTGCATTCACCTCTCTTGTATTGAGGTGACCCCGGTGGGCAACCTCCGGGCCTGAGAAGTGAAGCCAATGCTTAAGTGCCTTAAACTTGCATTCTTTCTAATAGCCAGCAGGGGGCGACTCCTCTGGTTGCAAAAAAGAAGTCTGATTGTAGAGAAGAAGAAAATGGCCCTACTTCTCACTAGATTTATTACCTCAGTAAACATTGTAAAGATGAGTTTATGGTCTCAATCGCTAGTTTCAAGTCTTTTTCAATACAGCATGATGTTCATTTAGTAAATTATGGTCCCATTTAGAGTCAAATAGACCATAAAGCAGGGTAGGCTTTAGGGCGTGGCTACCTTGTGATTGACAGGTCGCTACCACAGCGTTGTCTGGTTTCAGAGTTGTCTGTGTATTCGTCTTACAACCTTCACCCTTTCAGTGTGTTTTCAGTTCATAAAGGTTAATTATAACCGTTTTGGTCACCGAAAAATATCTTATTCAGCGTTCGGTTGTACTTGTCCACCCTCTTGTGTCACTTCTGGTTGCAAAAAAAACAAGATGGTGACGGCCAAAACGCCGAACTCAAGGCTTCAAAACGTCAGTCCACAAACCAATGGGCGACATAACGGTGACTACGTCCACTTCTTATATACAGTCTATGGGAGACACCAGAAATCTCAAGACAGACGTATCTCAAAACCTGAGGCAATATAACCACTGCTATCTGCATTGCTTGATACTAGGGCTGTACCGAATAGTTCGAAGCTTCTTTCATAATGTTGACATTCAAATTCTAAATCAATATTCAAATGCTGCGCAGGTTTTTTCCATGTCTATTTATTCTGTTTAAACTCTGTATTTATGCTCAACTGTAGATAAGGCTATTTAGCTACACTAATATTATTAGTATTATACCATTTGTAGAATAAGATTACAGTGGTGGCTGCGTTGTTTCCGACTCGTGTGATCCAAACATTTCCAATAACATCAGAGTTGTAAAGTCCAAGAGTCAAATAAAAAAAAAAAAGGGATAATAGCATAATAATAATAAATAATTTCCAAAATTCAAAACAAATCCATATTCGTTGGCATTTAGCCTTTCACAAACAGCCTGGCGATGTGGCAGCTCATCGAGCTCCGAGACGCCCTGCAGCAGCTGACGAGTCATTCAGAGCCAGAGCCACGACAGTTGCATGCTTACTGCTGCACCACCCGTAAAAACAGGTGATTTATCTGGACCATGTGTCTGTCCTGTTGGTGAGCTCTGACCGCGCAAGTATGCCAGCGACACCTTTGCTGTGCCCGTAATAGAAAGCCGGCCAATTTGCCTGGTAATGCACAAGATTGTGAAAGCTCAGCGTTGTGTGTTTGGACGTTACTCATCTCATCAGGGGTCACAGCAGCAACACATGTCACATGATTTTGTGTTGTCACCATTGCTGATGGAAAGCAACATAATTGTGGTCAACTACATTGTTAAAAACCCTTGCTATAATTATATTTTATCATTACTAGCCATTTATTAAGGTTAATTGGTACTCACTTAAACACAATGCAACTTTAATTACAATATTGCGCAAACAAGTCTAGGGCACTGTTACACATAATGTTTTGCCTCTTCCTGTTTTGAGTAATATACTAAAACTCCTTTGCCTTGGGCTGTTTTGGCAACCAGCAGCACACTGCTGTCATGCTTTATAGGGGATAAAAAAGTCAGATCACATGGACACACGTAATGCTTCTGAGAAAAGAGGAAAATCAGTCGACTGAAACAGCTGTTTGCTAGTAATACCCACAAAAAAAATCATGAGTTGCTTTTTCTTTGAGGAAACCAGTGGCCTTATAAGCTGATTCAACGAGACACAGAATGCCTCGGTAATATTTTTGACAGCTGTCAAGCAGAACATGAAGGCTTTCTTTTCTAGCTCCATCTATTTTCACTACTACCACAAAAAGAGAATTTTTTTTTTGACAGGTTGAATAAGGTTTGGCATAAAAATATACTCCTGACAGGCTTGGAGTTGTAACTTGAAAAATGGTCACAGAAAACAGTAGAAGGATTTACATAACGTTTGCCGGACCCCTGAGGAAGAACCAGTCAGACTCGTGGCTCAGGTTTGAAAGAACAAATGACGACCAAGGCTGGATGTCGCTTGAGGCCAGAAAGCAGAAACGGGAGGGCTGTGCGTTATTTGATTTCCATACCAAGTGGTCGACCCCTAATCAGCACATTGTGGTTCTGATGAGAAGTTATTAAGATATTTTCCTCCTGGCATTAACTCCAATTCAGCTCAATATGGCCTGATTTCATTATTGCATTTCCCCTGATGAAGACAGACATGTTCAATCAGCCTCTGAATAGACTGCATGTTAACAGACGGCCAGCATCTGATGACAAGGCCCGCCCCATTAGCTCCATAATCACACCAAGCATCCCTGGCGGTTATGGATGACGTTGCTAAAGCAAAGCTTGTGTGTTAGTTCGTGTGAACGAACAGTCACACATCCAACTAAATAAACTCTGCTCACACCTCTGTTGGTGTCAGGTGGAGCATGAATTTAAATCTTCAGGTGGAACTCACCAGAACAGGCAGCAGCCTTAACAATGCAGCTCAGATAAAGAGCACACTAAAAGCAGCAATTACACTTGATTACTTTGACAGAGTATGCTTACTGCCTTGACTTACTCAGTCATCCATTATCCTAACTCCTGATAGGCAACAGAACATCTTTAATTAACACAAAACTCCCCTTACTATAACATGCGATTTTTTGCTTTCAGTTTATGCTTACAAATACCGCACAATTTTATATGGCTGTGTCCAAAATCACTCCCTCATTCACTACTTCCTATATTATAGACACTTAATAGTTTACACTATAGAGTGGAGCTGGGGATGACATATTTTGTGGGCCAACCAGGAAGGTAAAATTGAACAGGTTCCCTCGACAAAAAGCAAATGGTATTTTATTGCAGAAAATAAACTCTGTGGTAAACAAACGTTTGATAACTCACACGTTTTGTTTTGTAGGATAATCTTCACAAATGAACACCACTTTTATGATTTTTGAAGTGTGAATGCAATCGCCAGAAGTAAAAAGCTAACGGCTATAAACGAACTACACCACGGTTGTATGAGAGCAAGTACACACAACAAGGCTGGAAAGGCGGACGTTTCGGCGTGATGATGTTTAGTAGTGTCATTTAGCCACTTGTTAGCAACTGCTTTTTATAAAGACATAAAAGCTTAAAAATGTGTTTATTCTGGGCAAAAAAGACGAGCGTTTAAGCTATAAACCATCACCAACGCTGATGACACTGAAATGTGTTTGTCTTTTTGCCCAGAATAAACCAAGAAAGACCTTTATCTGTGAGTGTGAATTTCACTGCTGGTATTTTTAGGGCAATATATAATGCATAAAATTCCTGCTCAGAAGTTGGACACTCAAAATAAAAATGACAGTCATTTATACTACAGTATATATTAAATAATTACTGATTTCTGCTCCATAAAGCCATCAATCCACAAGAGAGGTATCTTGTTGTCACATCCCTTCAAACCAATCCATTACTGCGACTCTTGACCTGTCCACTCAAGTGCTTTTACATTCGATTTCATGTGAACTGCAGACACTAGATCACAAGCATGCTGACCTGAACAGTGCATAATCTTAAAAACATTATGCTAATTGATATCCAATTTTAGAATCATAAGCTCAGACAACCCATAGCTTATTTTGCTGATTTAACATGCCTCTAGTGTAGACTCTGTTAATAACTAAACAGCCGCACAGTACAGACAATTTCATGGACATGATGGGCGCATCTGGTCTTATGTAACCATGTCCCACAATATCTCTTGTTTGCGAAGCTTGCAGAGGAATTTGCTCAACCTTCGATCACACACCGCCCCACATAGGGTGCGTGATTATGAGCGTTCCAGGTCTGTGCATGTAGCTCCAAGACAGCCAGTCGTGTAATTATTGCAGTGCCAAGCCAGCAGCAGGAGCGCAGAAACAGGTGACAGGCCAGATCAGAGCCCTCCTACTCTTGGCCTTCAACATCTGGCTCCATGGCACTCTCCCACCGCCACCCTCACAGTGAGCAGAACAGCTGGCCCGGGCAGCCCCCCAGACCCTGTGCCAAGATCCTACACTTTGCACAGATCAACAGCTCCCCGACCACAACAAAAGGGATCACTGTGACGCTTAGCTTACCGACACGGCGAACGCAGTGGCTGCCAAAGGATCACGCTTAAGCCCTCATAGTGACTCTTACGGTCAACAAACAGGGGGATAAATCAATCAAATACAGCTGGGACAAGATCTAATCACCACCTCACTATCTCCAAGTAAATGAGATAATCTTCAAAGAATATCCTGTGAAAGTGATATATCATAAAAAAAAAAGAAAAAAACATTATTTATACATAGACACCTATTGATTTCACCAAGCTTTCCTCAGTTGGGGATTATCATCAGAGGGTAGGCCTACAACAAATTATTTTCATTAACAATTAATAGACCAATTATTTTCTCAGTTAATAATTATCACAGTACAACAAAATACAGGGTAAATGGTCAAAAAAACAGATCAAGAACTGACCTTGCAACCATTTATATCAATCACACTAACATGAATTAGTGCTAAAACTACTAAAGCTGTTAGAAAATGGTGAAAGGCTTCCATCACAATTTCCTTATCTTCAAATTGCTTTTTTTGTCCAACTAACATTCATAAACCTAAAAAGATATAGCCTACTTTACTGTCACATTACACCAAGAAAAGCAGCAAATCCTCACATGTGATAAGTTGGAACTAGTTTGGTATTTTTTATTGAAAAATTACATAACAGTATTTTTCTGTTAATTGGCTGTTTCAGCTATAATCACAGAACAAAATATAATAAAAATAATACATTTTATTTGTATAGCACCTTTCCATTAAAATAGTGCAAACGTCAAGATAAAAACAATACAGAATAAAAACATAGGCCAAAATAAAATGTTGAACATAAGCCTACATAAGACAAAATAGGCTAGTGGTTATCAACCACACCGAAATAAGTTAATGATAAAACTGCTAAAAAAAAAACTAGTGTGAAGAAATACTGTTAGGAAATAACAGTTTGATCATGACATTTCTTTAAGTGTAAGACCATGAAATCCAGGCCTATTTTACTTTAAGAAAAGCAGCAAATCCTCACATGTGATAAGTTGGAACTAGTTTGTTATTTATTATTGAAAAATTACAAAACAGTATTTTTCTGTTAATTGGAGGTTTCAGCTATAATCACAGAACAAAACATAGATTAAAAGGATCAAAATAGGCAAGTGGTTATCAACCACACTGAGATAAGTTAATGATAAAACTACTGAAAAACTAGTGTGAAGAAATACTGTTACGAAATAGCAGTTTGATCATGACATCTCTTTAAGTGTAAAGACCATGAAATCAAAAAAGGACCAGGCCTTTATTCTACTGCTAAATAAAGATAGCACTCCTAAAAGTGTAAACCTTTTAAATTTTAAACAAGTCGTGTAAAAGCAGGCTGTGTGTGGTGTTTGGAAATGTTTGTGTCAAACAGGATTAGCTGGTGTTATGTGGAGAGGACAGAGTTATAATATGGACCTCTGCTCTTTGGTGAATGTCTCTTTCTCCCTTGTTGTGTACATGCCCCTTGTCACAAGATTTCCATGAATGGCTCAATAATGTAGCAAACCACGTGTTTTTTTTTTCTGCAGTTAAGTAAGCACATTCAACATGGACGAGGGCACCAACACTAACACTACTACTTCTGTTTTTATGCACCAAATATCTGGAACAAGCTCCCAGAAACCTGCAGGACCAACTCCACCTCTGAGTTCTTTAAAATCAAAGCTTAAAACGTTCCTGTTTGCTGCTGCCTTTTATTAAACCAGATATAATGATCTTATACTGCACTAGAGCTTTTACTCTTGTGTGTTATACTCTATTTTAGCTTCTATCCAAGCTTCTATTTTCTAATCTTTAATGTTTTTATAACTGTTTTAAGTATGTCTTAACGTCCTTTTGCACTTTGTCTTAATGTTCTTGAATGTTTGTGTAAAGCACTTTGAATTGTCCTGTTGCTGAAATGTGCTCTACAAATAAAGCTGCCTTGCCTTTAGGAGGCTCCACTAGCTGCTGCTGTGAGCTGCAGATAGCCATGTTATCTAGCTTAGCTTAGCTTAGAGAGGGAGCTAACAGCTCGTGTGTTGCCTACAAACAACCTCCAATCTGCTGTTATTAATCACCAAATAAAACAACACAAAACACTATCAAAGTCAGCAACAAAAACATTAAATAGCAAACTTTACATCAACTTAAACACGGTTAAACTCAACTCAACGCACTTCCCCTTTTTATTAACCCCTGTTTGTTTCAACACCTAAACCAGCACAACAACTAGGTCAACAAAACCTGCACAAGATGCTGTGTTTGCACAAGTAAAAACAGCAAACACAGCCACCGTATGTTGTTCTTTACAAGCTAAAATAGACTGTTTTTATGGACTGATACTGAAACGTGTGATGTCTCCGGAAGCACATGTCACTTGACTACCGTAGCTAGGCTAGCAACTGCGTTTACTCTCCAGTTATATGCTGTTAGCTCAACATATATGTGCTCTATTGCAGTTACGAGTCGTTTTAAATGTACTTAACAGACTTATGTTGATGTTAGTACATTATAATGTGAGTTGGACACTTTAACTCCAGGTGAGAGGTTACCACCACACTGCTAGTGTCTGATTAGCATCGTTAGCATTGAGCTAACGGTAGCAGCTAAAACACACAGAAACACGCATACTTAGATTACTTACATTGTGTCGCCGGAAGCCAATAACCGACTCTCGGTGAGAGCCTGGAAATCCAGGTTGTACGCCGAAGTCATGCTGAAAACAACCAGTCTATCTATCTATCTGTATATCTATCTAACAATGAGAGAGAAGCAACGTCCGCTCTCTCACTCACTCGCAAAGAGGCTCAACAACTCCTGCGAGACGAGACGAGGCAGAGCAGGTGCAGGCTGCAGGCTGCAGGGAGCAGAGACCAGGGAGGGAGAGGGGGCGTTCTTCTTCTTCTTCTTCTTCTTCACAACTGCATGAGCTATAGAGAGAGAGAGGGAACCGGTATCCGCCTTATTCCGGTATCCGCCTTATTCCGTCCTCCTCCTACTAGTGATATCGCTCTCTCTCGTTCCTCCTCCGACTGACTGACTGACTGACTGAAATAAAATCAGGCAAGCAGCCGCTGTCACACTCTGACTGCACACACACACACCGAGCTGCAGCAAACCAGAGGCGTGGCCTTTTTTCAACAAAAGTCTGGAGCCATGCTGCTGCTGCTGCTGCTCAGCCTCACACCACCTCTCTACCCCCCATGTAAAAGCACTGTAATGTCCCTGTAGGGGCTGGCACGTGGTCTGCTATAGAGAGTAGTACTGACCTATTTGTAGTTTATGTTTTATCTGCTGTAGTATATTCTTATAATGATTTTACAGAGAGAAATGGCATATTATCCTGTGCAGCTTTATTGGTCTAATGATCCTGATTAGAGAGCCATTTAACATGTTTTCATTATCATCAAGGTTGATAATGCTGCTCAAAATACAGGGTAAATGATCAAATCTTACAAACCTTGCAGGCATTTATATCAACCACACTAACATGAATTAGTGCTAAAACTACTAAAGCTGTTACGAAATAGTGAAAGGCTTCCATCACAATTTCTTTATCTTCAAACTGCTTGTTTTTGTCCAACTAAAATTTATAAACCTAAAAGATATAGCCTATAATTTACTGTCACATTACACCAAGAAAAGCAGCAAATCCTCACATTTGATAAGTTGGAACTAGTTTGGTATTTTTGATTGAAAAATTACAATACAGTATTTTTCTGTTAATTGACAGCTATAGAACAAAACTGTATTGTCCCTATAGGGGCTGGTACGTGGTCTTCTATAGAGAGTTTACTGACCTATTTGTAGATTATCTGCTGTATTATATTATTATAATGACAGCCTTTTCCAGAGAGAAATGGCACATTATCCTGTGCAGCTTTATTGGTGAGTCTGCCAATGAGTCAGGTATCTAATGATCCTGATTAGAAAGCCATTTAACATGTTTAAATATAGAACCCAAGTCATTATCATCAAGATTAATAATGCTGCTCCTGTTTCCATATTTTCCCAGGAGTCTTAGCACCTGTTTGTTTAATTGGATTACACAAATAAGTAAGGCTATTTCTAGGGTTGCACCGCCACCGATCCGACTTTTTCAGTCCCGATACTCATAGGGCTTTGGGTATCCGATACCGAGTACCGATCTGATACCAATGTTTGACTAATAATCTGTATGCCTCGCTGTGTGGAAGTGACCAGCGGTGTAAGAAAATATCGATACACATGAGTATTGCAATATTATGTTGTGTGATACTGTATCAATTTTTAATTAAAAATACGGGAATTACAGTTCAAGTGTAAACCTTTTTAATGCTGCAACAAATTGGTCAAAACTTAAACAGGAATTAAAATTCCAGTATATAATGTATATAAACATAGAATTGAATAGATCGACCCCATTGTCACCGATACCCGATCCAGCTATTTGAGTCAGTATCGGCCCGATATCCAATCCGGTATCGATGCATCCCTATAGCTATTTCCAGCTTGCTTATTGCCTCACATTGCGTATAGGTCCATAAATCTCTTCCAATCAAAAGTGAGATGCTTAAAATGCAGTTTTTCTTGCTGTCATCAGTCCTGCTTTTCCCCAGGGTCATAGGTCATGTTCCCCTTTGTGCTGGGCCTTGGTTTCCCTGGGGGAGGGGAAGCTTATCTTCTTTTGTTGTGTTGGACTGGCAGGGCGAGGCCTCTACACTTGGGGGGGAGACGTAGGGGGCCCGTTGTCAAGTACTGTTTGCGGGGGGGGGGGGGGGGGGGGGGGGGGGGGGGGTTAGCCTAATTAGCAAATCATTCATTAATGCTCCAGCAGCTGCACAATCCAAAAATAATATTCATAGCGAGTGTTAAGAAACATCCCAATCATGAAATCCGATTTAATCCTTGTATCCATAGCAATTTCAAGGCACCAGGGCAGAGCATGCTCTATTAAACAGTGCCTAAAAGAGGTTTGTATGCATAATGCGATATGCGACCTATTTTGCCATATATAAATGCAGACAAGCCCACTATGCAACATGCATTACCATTAAGCTTGAGGGGCGGCTATAAAAAGATCTCTCTGGAGAATCAGGTTTCATTAAAAATGGAGGAACAATACGATAATGTCATCCCATCTGCAGCATCCACATATTTCCTTTGACTCAATTAGATCTCAGGGGATCTCATTGAATAGATTTGTTATAAAAGGAGCAGGATTCTTGTGAAGAGATGCAGCTCCTGTTTCTCTTGTGGGTGTGTGCAATACATACAGTACAGTTTTTCTGTACAGTTCATTATTGCACCAGTTTGTGCATCTTGTGCGTCTTCTCTAAGAGATGTTTGGAGTTCAGAGGCTGATGTCTAGTTTCTAGCACCTTCTAGCCGCATATTCTTAATCTCAGATTATTACTACTGTAATCCTATCATAATCCTTCACACGTACCATGCTGTTGTTGTTTACATCAAATGTTTTCCCCTTATGCAGTGGAGCTGAAGTCACCCATCATCATCATCATCATCATCATCATCATCCTCATCATCCAGCATTTAAATTTCCAACTCTTCGTGACAAACGCACGGTGTCAAAATAGGCCAGCTTCAAACCCAAATGGGTCACATCATCGTCATGTCTTTTTGAACACGAACTTGGAGGCACACTTTTTTCCTCAGCTCTGCCTTTCGTGGAAGCAGTTGCAGAATGGCGACCAACTAAAAGGGCTCTCAAAATGGAGAGAGAGAACTTCATTTCATCATGCTTTCTAGATGAAATCTGCTGGATCAAGATGTACTGAGTATGCATGATAACGCTGCCTTATCAAGATCAAGTTCCTCTAAATTAATTATGTAAATGGTCTTGTTCTTTTAATTGATATATATTTTTGACTGAGGGAGTAGGCCTACAGTGAGGCCTGGGTTGGGTTCAGTAGATATCTAATCACGCGGTTTGTCTTTTTCATCTCAGAGAGAAACACCTGCATCACTGACACATCAATGTCTCTTTATTTATTTATGAAAGTATCTGAGCCCTTGTTTGAACTTTGAAAAGAGGAGGAAGGTAATTAAATGACATGATGATGCTATAAGGCATTGATTTCTCTATTCAAATACAATATTAAAACTAATCCTCTATCTTCTGATTGAATCATTTTGGTCTAAATGGGATTGACATGAACAGCCAAATTCATTACATTTCATGGTTTCTTGGATCCCAGAGAAAAAAAACCCCACATCCCACACCCTGCCCACAGTCACAGCATGAGAGAACGCCTCAACTGGAAACAATACATCCTATGACAATATTCAGCCCAGACAAAGAAGCAGTCCAGATACGGGCTGCTCCACAAAAGCAGCGAGCCCAGATTTGAATGAGGGGCCAACCCCAACATACCTCATAGGCAGGTCCTCATTCCTGACAGAGATCCCGGCCGCAGAGGGGGGACAGCGCATGCTGTTGGCATACAAACTCTGCACCAGGGCCAGCTCAGAAGAGTGTTCCAACATCGGTGCTCTGGAAAAATCCACCCGGTGTAATGGACACTTTCTTCTCTTTCCCTCTTTCCTCTATGTGTTTCTCTCCCTTTCTCTGTCTCCCGCCCACTCCTTCTCCTCGGTTTAGTGCAGCAGAGCGGCGCCCACCCCCTTCGCTGACTGGCGTGGCTGAAATAATCCTCTCTGACAGCTCATCGTGCGCTAATGCATTGTGCTGCCTGCGGCAGCCCAGTTTGCAGCCTGTAAAGCTGTGGCAACAGTAGCACTCTTGCACTAATTGACACCCATATTAGGAAAACTTCAGCAAATTGGACATGGATGATTTATTCCCACTGTCAGATTGGGGGGAAATTAGAGGAAACATCGACACAAGATCTCATCCACAAGTCCTGGTTTTGTGGCACACTTCTGTGCATGCTGGCATGTTTGAATGCTCCAAATGAAGGCCATATGACTGCAAATGGGTGTATCAAGCCTGGTATCCTGAAACTGTTCCCATTATAAGTATTTGTAACAATAAATATTATGCCTGTGTATTGGCAAGAATCTGGCGATACAATGCGTATCATGATGCAGGGGTAACAATTCAATACATTGAATATATTGCAATACTGTAAGGAAGGTGATGTATTGCGATTTTTAAAATTAGTTTTAGGAAAACTGTCATGGTAGAAAACACACCAGAAAAAACACTGGATGTAAAAAACTGCATGGTATTTGCCCCAAACTGCATGTGATTATCATAAAGTGGGCATGTCTGTAAAGGGGAGACTCGTGGGTACCCATAGAACCCCTTTTCATTCACATATCTTGAGGTCAGAGGTCAAGGGACCCCTTTGAAAATGTATGACATGCTTGGTATCAATGGATTCCTTAAGTTTTCTATTTTCAAATGATACCAGTATCTTCACTCTAGCTGTAAAACTGAGCCTGGTACAACTTCCGAAATATCGATTGCGTCAGTGTGTTACGGTTTAAGTTGCCTTTCAATCATTATCGCCAAAATTGTGCGTAAATTTGGAGCGTTATTTAGCCTCCTTCTCGACAAGCTAGTATAAAATAGTTGGTACCAATGGATTCCTTAGATTTTCTAGATTCATATGATATGACTTCACTCTAGCTTTAAAACTGAGCCCACAACAACCTCCGAAAGATTGAATAGCGGATTTTTAAGAGGTTATTTGAGAATCAATACAGTATCACACAACATAATATCACGATACTCATGTTTATTCGATATTTTCTTACACCCCAATTAAACATTCTGCTCATCACTGAGCACCTGCAAATTGTAGGTGAATATTACAACCAGCTCCTGTGGGGATGTACATGTCACTGTCCCCCCCCGTGAGCTGGCTGATGATAAACCAGTGGCTGACAAGTAGAGAGCTGACAACCTCATGCCATTATTATTCTGGAGTAGACAGGGAGAAAGATGGCCTGCTAGAATATAAGCATACATTTTAGTCAGCATGAATACTTGTTAAATAAGGACAGGTTACAGTACGGCCCCCATTGTTCACAATTTCAGACTGCAGACAATTTGCATTGAAATACCTGCAAACACAGGCTGTTACAGGTCCACCTCAGGACCGACCTACAGTATCCAAGGCATAATGTACATCACCAGATTCTTACTAATACACAGCCCTCGGTCCTTGGCACTCTGTCAGGGGGTCCGCAAATTATTTACTATAAATTATAAAATTGTGCTATATCATTAATAAGTGCATATCTACAGATGGGGACCATTTGCGGCAATAAAACAAGCGTATTGTGTCCATTACTCCCACCCATGTTAGCTTTGGGCCAATAAAAACTCTGATATGATTGTGACACACAGCAATAAGGTAATTATTTTAAAGTTGAAGCACATACTGAAAGTCAGCTTTAGACTGGTAAGTTTACATATTTGGATTTATTAGGACTATGACAGTCTCTTGTTACTGTTCATTTTCTGAAAGCTTTTAGGATCAATTACTTGAACTGTAGGCTATAAATGCTGTTAAATTGAGTCCAAATGCAATTTCAATAAAATCACCCTCTGTTTAAAGCTATATACTTAGACTAATAAAGGATCATCTCATCTTATCATGATTCAAGTTGAAATGTTTCTGTTTATTACTATGAAACAGGTCTGAAGTATTTAGGATGAAAAGTTTTATAATATAAATAGTGCCAGTGGCATCTAAGAGTACAAATGGTAGTAAACATAATGCTTAATCTGTGTTACAATTACGAGGGGGTCCTTCGAAAGTTTTCTCCCCTGTAAGGGATCCCTGGCCCCAAAAAGTTTGAGAACCCTTCATCTAGGACAGAAAATGGTTCTCCACATTACATTACAATTAAATTACTGGAGCCCTAACCATCAACTGATGGCGTTTTGAAGAGGCTCAATAACAGTGTGTCATAAAAACTCCCTGCGTGTTAATTTGCATTGGACAGAGCTCATTTGCCTATGTCCTGAGTAATATAATATGATGAAGCGGATCTTGAAGCTGCTGAACATCACAGTACACATATTCATAACTAACACTCTAAAAGCATGTTTTTGCTGTCAGTATGGCATCCAATTAAAAATTTGAAAGCCATTTTGTCTCAATATTCCTTCCACAAAACCCAAGAGGAATCAAATCTAGGTCTCATTCTCCCATAGGTGTTGTGTCCTGTTAGAGTAACGTGACATTAAGTAGGAGAGTCATCTGAAACAGGGTCATGTCGGTGTGTGCTGCTGGTGTCATAGCTGAGAGGACCAGCGTGAAGAGGCTCCACTTCCTCTGATCATGGCACAAAACCGTTTCCATTCCAGCCCTGCTCTTTTCTGCTGACATGCATATTTTAAACACTGAAATCCAGTTTGTTATGATGGGTTTGCTGCTTAGCGTGACTGTCAGAGCCACAGGCGTCATGGAGAGCACAGAAAGCTCTGATCTACCAACATGTAAGAGCACCAAAAATGCTCAATGCAGTAATGGTTTCCAGTTGAATTCAAAATAGCTTGCAGGAGTAAAACAATGCAACACAATGGCATTTGAGTGCTGTATGAAATGCTTTTGTAACGTGTGAAAGCATGTGCAGCAAAGATGAGAAAACGACCACATCCTGTTCATATCCAGAGTGAAGAGAAAGGTGCCGTTAGTAGGTCTGAACAAAACACACTCATGCCTGTCGTGTAAAAAGTAAAATAGCAGCACATATGTACGGCGCTGCAGGTGGCCTGGTGATGAGTGAAAGCAACCATCAGCTTTCCCTTTTTACCACTTGTTGGCTCTCTTGGGACTGATTGCACAAACAAATACCGTCTGTGTTTTTGTGGATTAAAACTGAAACTGTTACAGCTCGCTGCACATTGTGCTCTGTAGCGTGTACTAATACAGTTCTGCACACGCAAGTTTTAACATTGAAGATTCATATTCTGTATTACATCAGAATTATATTCCTGTAAATGGGATGTTTGCCCTAAATGTGATTACTATTGGATATGTGAGTAGCAGCTATATATTTAGCAAAACCTGCCCTGGTTGTTACTATCATTTTGATATAGGAGCGATAACTATACTTGCCATGTAAACTAGTATTACCATGACAAGTGAATGATAGCAATAAGATAGAAAATGCTAATGCTTACCCTGTATGCTTGCAAATATGTCACATCATATGTGTGTATGTGTGTGTGTGTGTGTGTGTGTGTGTGTGTGTGTATGTATGTATATATATATATATATATATATATACACACACACATATACATACATATATACACACATACACACACACACACACATACTGTGTATATACATATACACACATATATATATACTGTATATGTACACACACACATACATACATTTATATACACACACACATATACATACATATATATATTTATATATATATATACTATATATACGGTATATATTATTTTTTATCTTATTTTTCTTCCTGTGGTCTTATTAGTTTTATTGTTATTAAGGTTTTCTTTTTCTTTCTGATGTCTTTGTTCTGTGTGATGTAACCTCTTTTAAAAAGCAATAAAAAATGAATTACAAAAAACATATATTGTATCCCTGTTTATGAGGCAGTGTGGATGCATCTGGACAAGGTGAAAGCATTTTTAACCTAATAAGAAATTATCTTTTTAACGTCAGACGGGGAAGAGTGCTATCTTTACCTGCACTGGGCAGTAAAATTTATGATCCAACAGATGCTGTAACAAGCTTCGACTGTACGAGACCTGACACCAGCATGTGTGACTGAAGCATGTGTGACCACGAGTGGAGTTAGCATTTTAGCATGAGAGGATTTACTGCTATCTACGACCTTCTTGATATTTGAATGCATACAAACACTCATCTGTCTCTCAACAAAAAGCTTTTATTACACATGTATTTATTAATATACTGTGTTTCCCCTCTAACTCTGTGTTAATAGAACTGTTCATGTGGGCTTGCATGAGTGAATGCATCTCTATGATAAGAAGCAACACCACATTGAAATGTCAGCTTGTTTTAGGCAGAAGTCCTTTTACTTCCTCTTTTACTTCAGTCTCACATCATTTTTTCCACTTCCTCTTTTGATTTAGTGTTATCGGAACACACTGGGCAGATTTCCATCCGGGCCATCTACGGGAGCAACACACTCAAAGAGAGAGAGAGAGAGGGGTGAATAAGTAAAAGGAGTAGTTCACAAGTTTAAAAAGTGAGTGTGTGCTTTTCTAGCTCCAGATAATATGAAGCATCCACATATAATCAAGGTAATTGAGGGCCTGAGGTTTAATGCTATATATTACAAAACTAGGACTGTTGTCTGTGACCGCTCTCACCAAATAAGGGCATTGAATTCAGTGATTGGTTGCCTCAATTTCCTTCAACTAAATGAGGATAGTAGACAGTAGACTGAGGATAAAAAAAATTCTGACATTTTACAGACCAAACAACTAATCGACTAATCAAGAAAATAATCAATAGATTAATGGCAATGAAAATAATTGTTAGTTGCTGCCCTAAATCACACTTAAATTTTTAACAGCAATCAAAACAAAAATCAACCTCATATATACCCCAAAAATATAGCAGAATTAGAGAATTAATGTCGGAACAAGATTTTATTAAACTAATCCATGTTTTTACCTTTAGTAATAATAATAATAATAATATCTTGGATTTATATAGCGCCTTTCATGAAACCCAAGGACGCTTAACAAAGACATAAATAAATACAACAAATGTAACAGTAGCTAGAGGCCATAGGCCTTGGTGAAGAGGTGGGTTTTGAGGAGTCTTTTGAAGGTGTCCAGAGATGGTGCGTTGCGGAGCTCTATGGGGAGAGAGTTCCAGAGGGTGGGGGCTGTCACACTGAAGGCTCTGTCCCCAAAAGTTCTCATTCTTGTGTGAGGGACGGAGAGCTGACCCGTGCCTGAGGATCTAAGGTTCCGGGGCTGTGTGTAAGGGTGGAGGAGGTCAGATAAATACTGAGGAGCCAGGGCGTTGAGGGATTTGTAGGTGAGGAGGAGGATTTTGTAGGTTGAACGACTTTAACAGGCTTTTCTCAGGTTTTCCTACAAGCTCTCTGACAGCTCATTTACAACAATGCTGCTCTGCACATCACACCACAATTAATCTAATATTGATCGTGATCACAATTTTGGCTTCCCACAATTAAATGAACATGATCATCTGAGATATTGACATTTAAAAAATGTGTGTATATCAAATCAAGCGCTTCCACAAGCCGATGATTGAGATGTTTTGGCTTCATTTTTGGGTATATATTATCTATACAACCATTGTGTTTATGATTAAAGTAAGAGCATCAAATTGTTTATTACATCTTATTGTTGCTAATTTTGCTCTCGAAGTGCGCCAAATTGAAGTATTTCACTTTAAAATATAGCTAACTAAGGGGTAGGGTGAATATTCCTGTATTTTCTCATATTGCAATATATATAGCAGAAAAAAATATTGCAATGTCAGTTTTTTCCAAAATCATGCAGCCCTAATTGGTACATTAACAGGGGTGTAGCACAGCATGGAAGTGAAAACAGTGCTCCGTTTATTTTAATGTGAAAGAGCAAAAAAATATGTTGTCGCGAAAATCAATGAATAATCGTGATAAATAATCGTGATATCAATATGGATTAAAATAATAGTGATTATAATTTTGTGATGTATATAATCGTGCAACCCTAACTAGAGCTGTCCCGAATAACTTCGAAGCTTCGGTGAGAAATATTCAAAGGTATTCGAAGCTTTGGGGCAGTGCCACCGCCGCCGCCCTACTGTACACACACGCACATCTACACATAACAAACAGTGATATTTGTCTGAGAATAATTAATAATGAATATAAATAATGTGGGATTATTCCTTATTTCATGGGCTATTTGTGGATTTATACTTTATTATTACATACTTACAACAAAAACATACAAAAAGCATTTGAATACTGATTTGGAGCTCGATTACCATGGCAATGGTCAAAGCCTTGAAGCAGTCATGTCCGCCCAACACCACTCTGTCAAATAACTGATTTTAAAGTACTGCTAAACCATTAAATACAGTTGTGATATGCTGTAATATATCAACCAAGAAGACTTCTGAGATCCAGCCAGCACTGGTCTGCTGATTGTTCCCAGAAATAAATAGAAGCACAGACAAACATCTCGACCTTTCACAGACTTGTGATAAAATAAAACCTTCTCCTATAGATATAACAAACCGTTCACTGGAGCATTTGACTTGAATGGAAAAAGCTAGATCAGACACGCAAAACCTGCCTCATAAAAAAATACAGCTGGGGAGATGCACTTTACTATCTCACATTCTCTTCTATAGATTTATAAGTCTTAATAGCTTCTGAGTGGCTGTAAATCCTATTTCAAGTCATCTATAGGTCCTCTCATAAAGGATGGCACTTCTGCGGCTACTTGTGAGAGAAGGATTCAACATGCATCAACTAAGAGACACCTGTCACATTTCTTACATGCATATTGTGGTTTGTGAGCTGTGCTGTATGTGCATGTCATGAGCAGCATGCCTCATCGTCTGCACATGAATAATGACACCGTGTGGTCACTGAGGGGAAAGCAAAAACAACTGTGCAGCAAGGAGACATATTGTCAGACAACACCTCTAAAGATGAGAGAAAACAGCTCCTCGCAATCCACAGTCAATCTTTTAGAAAAACGCCACCCTGTGCACTGTGACTGCCGAGCACTCTCCCACATACCTCATGTAGGTGAAGTGCAGGATGACAACTCTGCAGAATAGACGCGAATCTAGCCGAATGCATTGCACAGACTGCTGCAAGGGAGGATCCTGGATTTGCACACTGCTGAGACGAATAGTTCTGTCATCAAGTCTAAAAATGAGCAGGAACAAAAATTCAACGTCTGACACTTGGTTCGTTAAAAAAATATTTCCAATCTTTTCTATTCCATTCAAGCAAATGAAAATATCAGCTTCTAGATAGAAACTTTAGGGTACAATTTTGATGGTAATGACATTTGCGTCTTAAAGTCTGTGAGTGCACAGACCGTTAATCTTTAATATTGAAATATCAGCGAAATGAATTACATTACAAGCACAGCTACAGTATGTATTAACCTCCAGGACATATCCATGTGAAGACAAAATAAAAATACAAACTTTAAATTTAAAAAATGTACAGAAATTACAGAAAATCATTTGAGTTAAAAACCAATATCTGAAAATGGATTTAACAAGTCAGGATCCGAAGAACAAAATGCACTTGGTTTGGAAGTTGGTATTGACACATTTATACACACCTGATGCCATCATCATTATATACATGACATTTCAATGATACTGCAGAAAACTGGGGAGAGGTTTGACTTGGTGGTCATTCCTTATGAAACAGAAATAAAGACGATGGGTGTTAGTTGTTCTCTGCTTTGTTGAGCTCTCATCTTAGACAAACTGTCTCCTTACACAAACATAATTGTCATGATCTCCTACGACAGGACATCCAAAACAACAAGCAAACAATTTACAGTTGAAGAGGGGAAACCACAGAGCCCACATGAGAGCTAAGGCTGGATATGTGCTGGTTAAATCCTTTTTTCTTACCAACTCACAATGCATCATGGCTGACATCATTTAAAAAAATCATCAGATGTTAGTTTCAGCCACAATTTTCTTTTTTATTTTACAGCAGTGCCACGAGTGTTCAGTGATGGCTTCAAGTCCAAAAAAGTCCAAAATATGTGCTTTTTTGCATAGTCTCAATGCAGTTTGTGTTTCCTTTTCTTGTGTTTTTTGTCCTTCTTCTTGCTGGAACATTTAACACAGAACCACTGCTGGTCCTCCGGAGGGGCTGTAAGCATCCCAACACAAGGCCTGAGCAGACGAGAGAAGAGGAGGGGGTCAAGTTAGTGACAAGATGCAGAGGATATTTCTACATTTCTAGTGTAACACCACATGTATAGCCCCGTTTCCACCAGGACGTTCCTGGTCATTTTAGTTCCGGGACTAATTTTCAAGGAACGAAAACGTTCCTTCAGCCCACTGTTGTCTGCTTTTCCATAGCGGTCTAAAGACCTACAAAGATTAGGCATATTAGTCCGCTGACGTGTGAAAAAGTAACAGGACATCATACTTGCCAACCCTCCCGATTTTCCCGGGAGACTCACGTTTTTCATTGCCCTCTCCCGGTTCCCTCCTGGGGTCACACTTCTCCCGTATTTCTCCCGATTTATGACAAATGCTCACACCTATTTGTCCTTTTCATTATCTCAACCTGTGCATGAGCCATATGTTTCCACCCGGACAACAGTACAGCTACACCTAATGTTTTTTCCTGGCAAAAGAGAGCTGCTCGCGACACAACATTGAGCTGCGCTCGCCGCTGGGTCACAGCGTGCAGCGCCCAGAGTTGGGCTTTGCTCGACGCAGAGAAAAGCCACCATGGTGTGGCACAAGCCATTGAAAATAACTTGTTTCAGAGCGCAGTGGTCCTGTTGTCGCCGTTGTGTCTGAAAGGGCCTTCAGTGAGTGAGAGAAGGAGAGGGAAATGGAGAGAACTAAGAGAAAGAAATACTCTAGCAGGGGCAAAAAATTAATGAATGAATGACAACTGATGAATATTAGTTTATGCCAGAGGGGCAAATTATTCAGTTTTCTTTCCTGAGAATTAAAAGTAAAATTAAAAGTAGGTCTACTTAACATAACAATGCTGTTACAGTGTACTTATTATTTTGCTATTTTCATTCTTTAAACGTCAACAGAATGCAGGAAACAAAGTCTCTGAAACTCAAATTTTGGGTTTTGAAATCCTCCTTATTTTTGTGGTCTCAAGGTTGGCAAGTATGCATGACATGGGATGAGGGCTGCTGGTGGTCGCAGCGGTAAACACACTCTGCAGCCTTCAGTTCAGTGTGCCCGCCTGTTTCATCTAATATACACGTTGAAAAAAGATTTTGTCTCATTGCAACGACATTTACTGCTGCATAGTATTTACTGCTGCATGCTGGATGTAATGAATGAAATGCAGAGGAGGAAAATGAAACATAAGAGTGTCTGTCTCCACAGTAAATCATCTGTTGAGTGTTAGATGATTATTTATTTGTGCTTTAGAACGTAACCGCCGTGAAACAGAAAATAACTTCTTCTTTTTTTTCATCCACAGCACCGCCACGTTGTCTCTCTCTCTTTTCTACCGCTCAAGATATGCCAAGTTAACTAAATGATTACTGTCAAATAAGCATTATGCTTGTTCTTAAATGGGAAAAAAAATGAAGCACCAACTGTCAATCAATGTCTGAAGCGCCTGTCAAGTTGCCTGGCCATGGAAAAGCTGACGTACGCTACCAAAGGCCACCTACAGATATTCCCAAAAATATAGGGACGCTTCATACAGTACTTGTAAACCAACCTATTCATCTTGGAAGTAGGTGAAGTTGTGCCAGAAAACCCCACTCTGCTTTTTCTTTTTTCTTACCAACTGTTTGCCAACGTTTCACTGGCCAGTGAGCTATACATTTTTAACATTTTTCAAAACAAAGGACAAAAATGTCTTCATCTGCGTTTCTGTTGTTTTCACCGCTGTACTGAAAACCCACCTAACCAGGAACTTTGTGTACCATTACAACTCACAAAAACAGATCAGTGAATTAAAGAATTGATAGTAGCAATTCAAACTTAACTGTCAATGTCAACTATGCAAAACTATAATCTTATATAAAAACACGCCATGCTGCAAAGGGAGTCTTTAGGCTAGAAAATAAAAACGAAATAAGTGTCTTACCAATGATACCAATCATCACAGTCATCACATCCTATCATGGGACTGCCATCATCAGCTTTGTTGCATCCAGGACAAATCCAGATCTGGTTTCCCCATTCGTCTCGGATCTAAGGTAATTACATAGGACAAAAAACATGAGCACCACACTGCTCTATGACAAAATAGCCATTACATAAACAACACAGATAAGTCAAAAAGAACATGAATAACCATATAGTTTGTTTTATCTTAGGTGTCATTAATTTACTGTTCACCTAGACTAGAATATCTCTAAAAGATTAAACATACTTTAAAAATACTGTTATCATATGCACATATGCATTTATCAATAAACAAAGTGTACTAGCACTCACCACGTAGGTGCTGACGGTCTCAGTCACTACGCTGCGGACCGGTGTTTTGAAGGATGCGGCGAAAGAGGTGGGGGCAGGACAGAGCAACGACGAAGGGGCAGGAGCTGGTGGGAGTGGAGAGGGAGGTGGCGGCAGAGTGGGTATGACTGGGAGGAGGACTGGGGCTGGCGGTGGCGTCCGAGGGCGATTCCCAGGTCCAGACTTGGCAGCTGGGGTCTTGGGTGTCGGCGTCTTGGGCTCTGAATTTGGAACCACCTTGCTGATAACACTGGTGATGGACAGAGACAAATACTAGTTAATACAGATAGGAGACTTTACTATCTCTATGTAAGCTATAAAATATCAAGAATAGAAATAAATGTCATATCACATTGTAATAACGCCCTTGCTTTTACATCTTAGTGTTTTATTTTTTTAATTTCTATTATTTATGTATTAATTCATTTCAAGTTTTGCTTTGTATAACTCTTTTTTAATATTTTTTTTTGTAATTCTCTTGTTATTGATCTTTAGAGATACAAAACTGCATAAACAAAATTTACACCACATGAACATTAAGACTTTTCAAGCATGAAAATTATAATAATAATTAAAATAATTAAAATACAAAAATAAATAAAATAATAATAATAATAAGAAAAATAAATGAATACAAAATTGGATAATATACAGTAAACGTCATGGACCAATGGGAAGTTATGATTCTCTTTTTTTATATTGTAATGTATATTATTGTTCTTCAGTATAGTGTATTGTTTTCAACTATCTAATATACTCAGGTTTCCCTTGAAAATGAGATCTCAATCTCAGCGGGACTTATCTGATTAAACACATCTTACATATTTGATTTTTTTCTATATTAATAGCAACATCATACCTGCGTTTTGATTTATATATGTATACTAACACAATACTTTTTTTTTTTCTTCAAATAATGAGTAATATAAACATGCCTTTTCCCACAAAACCCATTTCTCACGTAACAAAAGAAGCCAAATGTTTTCAAATATTAATTACAACAACTTTGTCAACAATTAAATAGTCTATAATTTGTAACATTTTGATTCAAATCAGGAACTATCTTATCAAAAAAAAGAAAATAAGACTATCTGAACAGGAATTTGATGAAGTTTTATGAAGTTTTCAATACTGCTATAATAATAATAATAATAATACATAAATTAATATATACATATATATATAATATAACAGAAGTTCAGCTACAGATGTGTCTGTATGATAATACTGCTGCAGTAACAAACATATTTAAGTTTTTTAAATAAAGACAGATAAAGAAAACCTCTCGTAACGTGCAAAGGTGACGGGAGAAATATTACCAGAACTATCACTAGAAACTTACATTTTGTCCTGGCCTGCTCCCACCTTGAGCGTCAGTCTGGGGATGACTGGAGACAGTAGAGCTGCTGGAGTGTCTACTTTCACCTGAGGAAACAGGAAGGACAAGGTAAATATCAGTGACACTCTAACACAGACACATCCTGACATACCAAACAGGAAGACTTACCTTCTCCAATCGGATTCTCTCCTTTTCTTTCTCTTTCTCCTTTTCTCGTTTTTCCTTTTCTCTCTCCTTTTCTTTCCTCTTCTCCTCTTTCTCCCTCTCCTTCTCTTTGGCCTTCTCCCGCTCCTTATCCTTCTCCTTGTCTTTCTTTTTCTTCTTCTCCTTCTTGTCTTTCTTCTTGTCCTTCTCCTTGCTCTTTATGTCCTTGTCCTGGAGGATCGGGGCCAAAGGAGGCAGCATGGAGGGGATGCGCAGGCAGGCGGAGGGACTGAACAGTGCGGGGAGTTCACCCAGAGCAAAGGGGGCAAACGCAGACTTATTCTGCCTGTCCTCCTTGCTCCTGTCTTTACCCTTGTCTTTCTTATCTTTGTCCTTTTTACTTTTTTCTTTATCTTTCTTTTTGTCTTTGTGTTTCTCCTTCTCCTTCTTAGGGACATCTACATCTCTGGTTTTTATCTTGATGGAGCCCTCAGGCAGTGTGAAGTCTCGCTGAAGGAAATGCTCGTCGTCCCTCACTCCAAACTCCTTCCAGGACATTTTGCCATCCTTGTCCTTGTTTTTATCCCTGTTCTTATCCTTGTTCTTCTCTTTCAGCTTGCCCTTATCCTTTTCCCGCTCTTTGTCTTTCGGCTTGTCTTTCTCCTTCTTCTTCATTTTCGTTTTGAGCTCCTTCTTCAGCTTTTTCTTGACATCTACTGTTGCAATCTTGATCTTCTCCTCAAACACCTTGAGTAAAGGCTCAGGAGTGGGTGGTGAGGCTGATCCTGATGAGATGTAGCCTCCTTGGTGTGGCGGGGGAGCGGACGGACCCCCCTGGTTGACCTTTCGGATTACCTCATTGATTGAATCATCCATAGTCCAGTTTCCTGGGCCTGCTTGTGCCTGTAGGTGAAGCGGTGTCGACGTGTCTTTTACCGAGATCCCGATCGAGAGTTTAGGTGTAGACGGCTCCATGATGGTCAGCCTCCTGGGACTGGAGAACCCATTGCTATCCGAATCAGAACCCGAGGAGAAAGCAAACGGATCAGGCTCCCGCTCGGCACACGCTCTGGCAATCACAGAATCAATGGAGTCATCGATGGCTGCATTATCGGGTTCTAGTTTCTTGAAGGGGTCCTCGGCTAACTCCCTGTCCTCTATGTTTTGACGCATATGGATGTTCTCTTTGCCCATCCTCTCACTCAGCGCACACAGCGGTAGCTTATGCACAACATCTGTCTTGCTCTGGGGTTGGGATGTTTTGGCTGAAACCATCTTTGGACTCTTGGGGCTTTTAGGACTCTTCGTCCTCCCTGGGGATTTCTTCTTTTCCTTAGACGGTTTTGGAGAATGGATGGGACTACCGCTCACCGGAACAGTTACGACCCCTTTAGGGGACTTAGTCCGTTGTCTGCCAGGCGATGACACCTTAGACTTTCTTCCTGGAGTGGTGAGGCCCTTTTGATCCGAGTGTTTTGGGGTTACCGGCTGGGGTCTGAAGGAAGGCGGGACTCCAGAAGGTGTTTCAGGTGACAGGGGGTCGAGGCTATCATTTGAAGGCAGCATGCCCGGGGGAACGCGTTGAGGGTTGAGAGATGTGAGGGGCTCCCTGGGCTCAACCCCCCATTCTGGGCTGAGTCCAGTGTACATGCGTGGTCTCTTGGAGGTAGGCATCATGCCCATAGCTGCGTCAGGACTGTCCAGGTGCCTCTTCAGCGGGTGATTCTCGTCGTTGACCGTCTCGTCGTCATCCATTTCCTCATCATCCTCTTCCAGCGGCACCTGCATAGCTTCGGCGGAGGTGCCCATGTCAGCAAGGGCCTCCTCCTCCTCCTCCTCTTCTACAGAGCAAAAGGACAAATAAAATGAGTTGAGTACTGTTTTCAATGAATCTCCAAGGATGTTTTAACACATATACAGGTTATTATCATAGCCCATCCAAACTCATTTGCCCCGACCCACATATATAGTTTCATATACTCAGTTGCCAGTTTATTAGGTAAGCCTAGCTAAAACAGCAGTCTAAGGCCTTGTCTACACGTACTACAGTAGGGGTGTAAGAAAATATCGATACACGAGTATCGCGATATTATGTTTTGCGATACGGTATCGATTCTCCAAAACGATGTATTGATTTTTAATTAACCTCTCATAGATCCGACGACCCGCTGTCGGGCACGGCCGCTATTCACTGGTACTGGTATCGACTACTAGATTTCTGGTACCGTGACATCCCTAATAACCATCATGAATATAGAATAACTTGCAGATTTAGCTAGATGTATCCAATACTAGCATGTGAGTGTATATTTGTATTATGTATATTCTATAAACTGTGGATTAGTTGAAAACATTTTGCCTACCAGTGGAAAACACTGAATACACACACACACGAGAGATATGTGCATATAGATATTGTATGTACTGACCTTCTTGTAAGGAGACGAGGGGTGGCATGTGATCTGGAATGTAATCCTTCCTCTCCTCTGCATCTCGGGCTCCGGGCTGGGGAAACTGCAGCACGTTGTTTTTGCTGACAGGAAACAGCGGCGTTTGTTGGGCGAAGGCCACGGGCTCCAGGTTGTGGACGTAGTCCTCCAGTTCACTCAGACTCACCCCCAGCAGTCTGAAGGCCTGGCTGACATCATCCAGGACTGGATCTGTTCTTCCATCTGTGAAAATGCAGCATCACAACATAGCCCTTTAAACCTCAGAGATCTATAAATTATGGCACCGTATGGCACACACATGGTTCATATCTGATTCTGTTGGAACCGGTTACACACTGCTGGGCTCAATCTGAAACACTTTAAACATTTCTACTTTTCTAATCATATAGTCTGGGCTTGACTTTTTTCAGTGATTTTGTTAGTAAGAGTAAAGTACATGAATATATTGACCAAACACAACACACAAGACCAGTAGCTTCTACACACATTGTACAAATCTGTTCGTACATCCATGCATTTCCAAAGGCTGCAAATAAAAGTAAATATAATATAGTACATAAACACAGCAAAAACATTTGTGGAGCCTAAAAATAAAGCATGAATTACATATTGACCTCACACAAAGTGCACACACTCCACATACCTCCTACTCCTACTAAACTATACTGATAATAAGCTGGGACTAGTGATTGTGCTGCACATACAAGAAGGAGGTGCCCTGATTGATGTTGACATTTAACTTGAAGCTATACTCAGCAGGTACCACATTAATAGAGTCAATCTTTGATAACTTAGATAACTAATGCATGTGACTGATCACAGCTGGAAGGCATCACAGCCACAATAACAACAACCCAAGGGAAGCTAGGGAGCCATGTAGCTACAAGCCCTTTTAAACATCAGCACACACACTCCCACATGCCTCCTACTCCTACTAAACTATACTGATAATAGCCTGGGACAAAAGTGTGTTACTACATACTACTTTCATAGACTAAGCTCCTGGAGTTAACCTGCACTATACTCATTTTTAACAGTCTCTTCTGTACTTTTTAATAGTCCTGTATCACAGCTGGTACTCTGCACTATGTTCAGTTTTAACAGTGTTCTTCATCTCCTTGTATTTATATATCTGGTATATGTTTTGTACTTTGCACTACTAACTTTTTTTACTGCCTTTTTACTAACATGTTTTGCACTATGGAACTATGATGCTGGAAACTTGAATTTCCCTCAGGATCAATAAAGTTACTATCTATCTATCTATCTATCTATCTATCTATCTATCTATCTATCTATCTAGTGATTGTGCTGCAGATACAAGAAGGAGGTGCCCTGATTGATGTTGACATTTAACTTGAAGCTAGAAGTAATACAAACAAGTAAGAGTACTTAGATATCTAATACATGTGACTGATCACAGCTGGAAGGCATCACAGCCACAATAACAACAATCCACTGAAGCTAGTAGCCATGTAGCTACTGTACTTGCCATTTAACTCCTACTATACTCCTGCTCCTACTAAACTATACTGATAATAGCTGATGGGACAAACGTTTGACTCCATACTAGTGATTGTGCTGCACATACAAGGAGGTGTCCTGATAGATGTTGACATTTAACTTGAAGCTAATACTCAACAAGTCCCCACATTGATAGAGTCAATCTGTTTACAAGTTACTTAGATAACTAATGCATTTGACTGATCACAGCTGGAACACACACATGCCTCCTACTCCTACTAAACTATACTGATAATAGCCTGGGACTAAAGTGTGTTACTACATACTACTTTCATAGACTAAGCTCCTGGAGTTACCCTGCACTATACTCACTTTTAACAGTCTCTTCTGCACTATATTCACTTTTTAATAGTCATGTATCACAGCTGTTACTCTGCACTATATTCAGTTTTAACAGTTTTCTTCATTTCTTTGTATTTTTTTGTACTTTGTACTACTAACTTTTTGACTAACATGTTTTGCACTATGGAGCTGTGATGCTGGAAACTTGAATTTCCCTCTGGATCAATAAAGTTACTATCTATCTATCTATCTATCCATCTACTCCTACTAAACTATACTGATAATAGCTGATGGGACAAAAGTGTGACTCCATACTAGTGACTGTGCTGCACATACAGGGAGGAGGTGCCCTGATGTTGACATTTAACTTGAAGCTAGAAGTATTACTGAAGTAAGAGTACTTAGATAACTAATGCATGTGACTGATCACAGCTGGAAGGAAACAGACACAATAACAACAACCCCCTGAAGCTAGGTAGCCATGTAGCTACTGTACTTTCTGACACATCAACCTTTGCTAGGGGGCGCCAGCTGCAGGACCCGGTCAACAACAACGTGATCGACCACTGCACGGGTTCACTGGGTTAAATAAAGTACTAGTACTACTAAAGTCAGCACTTACAGAGCTCCGAGTAGCGGTGGCAGACCCGGGCCAGCTGCTGGATGTATCTGTGCAGCACATCGGACAGCTGATCGCAGGCGGTGAGTTGAACCGCGTCCCAGCCCAGAGCCTGGCAGATCTGCGCCACCGACACACGCAGCAGCGAGCGGGCATAGCTCTCACACATCTCGCTGGACTCTCTGGTGGTTTCAGGGTATTAGTCCCCGCTCAGTTCCTCTTCATGAACATGATGCCGGTCTTCATGTTTCACGGAAACCCCTCAGCTCGGGGGGCTGGAGAATAACCCGCTACGGGAGGTGAATGTTGGACATCTACTTCAGTAAAGAGATATTGGCGCTTTCGCCAGAGACGCCATCTTGAGTTCCATCGATAGACCCAGCCCAGAATGGTACATCGCGCATGCGCACAGATCAACGTCTGCCTCCAACGGCTCTGCGGTGCTCGAGCGGGTCATCAACGGCTGAAAGATGCGCAGCGACTTCCGGTTGACAAAATGAAGTTAACACATGTGGTTCATATATATATATATATATATATATAACACCTATATATATATATATGTAACACCTATATATATAACTATATACAACACCTACATATATAACACCTATATATAACACCTATATATATATAACTATATATAACACATATATATATATAACACCTATATATACAGTATATAACACCTATATATATAACTCCTATATATATAACTCCTATATATAACTATATATAACACCTATATATATATAAAACACCTATATATAACTCCTATATATAAATAACTCCTATATATATAACATCTATATATAACTATATATAACACCTATATATATAACACCTATATATATATAATTATATATAACACCTATATATATAACACCTATATATAACTATATATAACACCTATATATATAAAACTATATATAACACCTATATATATTTAACACCTATATATAACTCCTATATATATATAACACCTATATATAACTCCTATATATATATAACTCCTATATATAACACCTATATATATAACACCTATATATAACTATATATAACACCTATATATATATATAACACCTATATATAACTCCTATATATATAACTCCTATATATATAACACCTATATATATAACACCTCTATATATAACACCTATATATATAACACCGTCAATGGTTTCTGATTCAGCCTGACTTAGTTTATCGATACGGTGGTATCAATAAGTAGAGACAGTTTAGCTCAGCTTCTAGGATGAATGTTGTGCAGGCCAGTAATCTTAACATTAACATATGATTTATTTTTATAACATCTTTGATTAAAAAACGGCAAAGAAGAGAGTGGTCGTGTCTAGAAGGGAGCCCGCAAATTGCAAAATCTCATCTGAGAGCTGCAAAAACAAACTCTCGCGAGACTCGCTGCCCGACGACCTGCTCTACGACATCCATGGGTTAATCGGGTTAATCTGGTTTCTCGGCAATGGAGGGCCACGAGAGTCACGTAAATAGTAATAAAGCATTTAAAGGTCCCATATTATAAAAAAGTAAGATTTTCATGTTTTTTTATTATTAAGCAGGCTTAAGTCCTAAATACTGTGAAAGTATCAAAACACTCAATCCACAGGGAAATACACACAGCCTGTATTCAGAAACTCTGCATTTGAAACAAGCTGTCCGGATTTCTGCCCATTCGTGATTTCACGAATATACAATATTTAGACCCTTGACACAATTTTTAAACGTAAACTTGGCCGTGGTTGGAGTACGCAGGGGAGACCGTAGCTTTGGTCTCCAGGACTGGAGTCTCTGCTGTACTCTGCTCCTCTGCTCCTCTGCTTGCCTTCACTCAGCTCACTCCACCTCACGTGCATGCGCACACACTACACACTGCAGAAGACTTCGTAGCTCTGAGAATATCTAGTGAATGTACAGTGGACGTTTGTGCAGAAATAAATGCTGCAGCTCCTCCAGACCAACAGAGGATTCCTGTGTCTTGTGAAGTGACGGGGCTCCGCAGAGAGAAACGTTATCGTCTCTGAACGGGTGCCGGTGTCTCCCCTGTTCCCTCCGAACGCGGTGCTTATATTTTATGTATGTATCTAAGTATATATTCTGTAAAACGTTCCTCAAAAATGTTTTGTTGGGGTAACAATCCGCAAAGCCTTGCACACCATCTGTTCCCCTATTTCCATTAATTCCAGCTCCTAACTTAAATTTACATTTTATAAATACTTATATTACTGTTTCACAAGGCACAACTGACAAGACACAACTCATGTGAACTATTTATAATTTGATTTCAATGACATCCCAAATCTTACAGATCTTGGGATAAGTTGTGCTGTCAGTCTTTTTAAACTATTTTATTTGGTTGCAATTTTAGGATAAATAATAATCATCACTGTTATGTTTTATTTTATCCATTTTATGTATTCATTTTGAAGAAATGCATATTTGTTTTTATATTCCGTTATGGTAGCCTATATCTATTATTTTATCACTTTTACATTATCCTTCTGATCATATCTGCCAATCAGATGATATAATTAATTATAAGTCTGACCTTTAATGTTTTGCAACGTCTGTGCTCAAAGTGCTGCCGCTGTCTTGTCCAGGACACTCCTGTCGAAGAGATTTTTATTCTCAGTGAGGCCCTCTCCTGGTTAAAGTTCTTACTTCTAATTTTCCATGCGTGTGTCACTACCTACACATTTATTTTTTTCGGTTGAGTAAAGACAGTTTTTGTGCTCATTTGAGTCTATTCCCTATACAGCAAGACGGAGGCCACTTCATCCAATCATTGTAAACATTGTCGTGGGCATTATTTCTGTATGGGTGGTCTGTGAGTGGGAACACTTTGGGCGTTTTCACATATAGTCCTTTTTAAACCAACCAAACTCAGTCCTCTTAAAGTGGACGAACAGAAAGTATTACATATAAACAGTCACTGAAATGCAAATGAAATTCACTATACACAGCCTATTTAAAAAAACTCATTGTGCAGCTGCACCACCATCCTTCTCACTCAGAAATATTAACATATAATCTACAATATTATGTTCCATCAGTGCGACCAATGACATCAGGAGTGATAGAGATCATTATTCACTGATCCTACGGGTCTAAGCTTCATACTGATTTTTAGTATATACACTGAGATTACACATTATGTTTAATAAACATTTTAGTGGAACTGCTCTAATTGACAGCTGTCTCAGTCAGTGTTTTAAAAATGAACGTCGCAAAAGAAGGACAAGCAGAGGTTTGATTCTGAGCTGAGGGGGACTTGATGTTGCGATAGATTTGAATGTGACGGCAAAAACCTCTGTTCAAAGAAATGACTGAAAGCACATAAAAGCTGTAACTTTAGATAGTCAGGAGTAACAAACTTATATTGTAATAATATATAAAGCGTCTTGAGATAACTTCTGTTATGATTTGACGCTATATAAAAAGAAATTGAATTGAATTGAATTAATATCTTTAAATTCTGACATGAACCTCCGCTAATTAATGCGCTTCAATACGGACTGAATGAATGAGAAAAAATGCCATGGTTCCGTATTGTTTTTCAGATCGTCACAGTGTACAAGCCGTACAAGCGCATGTGATCAGTCTACGGCAATTCTAGATGGCTAAAATACAATGGCAAAAGGCAAAGCCAACCTGGAGCGCTTTGTGTTCACAAGGCAAAGATTAAGCGAACCGCAACGCGTACTTGAATCGGCTAACATGGATCGAACTCAGACCTCCTCGGGAGGTGGTCCGAGTTCGGTTCGTTTCAGAGGGGTCTGAGTCAGCTTTGGGAGTGTTAACATATGCGCAAAAAATGCTGACTCATCACTCTAAGTTCGTTTGGAAGGCTGAAAGGGACCAAGTGTGAAAACATCCATAGTGTAGTGTGAGTAGTCAGGCGCCAAGTGTAGATTCGTAAGCTTGGATAATTTTTTCTGTAAAGCAAAACAATTAAAGAAATCTCTTTATTCTCAGTCAAATTGCCCTGTACATGAAACATATTAACTTATTAGTATTAATGTTAAATTGCTGTGCTCCAACTATTTAACACTCAATTGTTAAGAATCACTGCCAGCAACCTTAACAGTGTACAGTAGTATACTTAAATATATATATTTATACACCATTAGAAAACAGCCTAATTTAGCTTTTAAGCAATTTGTTGAATTTTACCTAAAAACTAAAGATAATGATTGTGCTGCAAATATATAAAGTCAAGATATCAAAGAAAACAAAATATACACTGTAAAAAAACATTTTACAATACAAATATAATACAAAATGCATACAGTATATACAGTACACCTGCCTGTATATTGGCATTTTTCTCACTCTATCCATTAACTGAATGATAACTTAGTTGAAATATGAACAATAAAAAAAAACCATGTAAAATTATAAATCAATAATTATTGCTCCGTACAATGTACAGTAATATGTTTGATATCACCATAAAATGGTACGTTACTGGTTTCTCCTCACATCCAGTGAGTATTTCATCGTTGTGTTCTTGAAATAGCATAACTTGTGTGTCCATCGGACTTTTTCCAAGTCAGGCTGTAAATGTTTTGCTTGGCGAATACGTCAGGAAAGACTCGAACGTTGTTGTTAAAATCCCATTCTTTCCAAATGCGCTGTCTGTTGTTGTATCTGTAAGAATAAGAAAAACATGTCATTCCTTATGTTTATGTTTTATGATGATTATGTTTATTTTATTTAAGAAGGGACAATGCACATTAACAAGCACTTGAGTCCATCATGTAAATGTGCCAGATTTAGAGCCATACAGGCTAATTTTCATCTGCAGACAATGGCAGGTTGATGGCATTAAAAAAAAACATACAACCGTACAATTACTAAAACATTTATAGGTTAACCCGGACACAGTGCAGAAACTCAACCAGTACTATGCGACTTGTGGGGATTTTTTTTTTTTTTTTTTTAAAGTTATTTTTTGGGGTGATTTTTAAGTATTTATTGATAGGACAGTGGATAGAGTGTTGGAAAGGGGGAGAGAGAGAAATGACATGCGGAAAGGACCACAGGCCGGATTCGAACCCGGGTCCACCGCTGCTAGGACTGAGCCTTGGCGATACATGGGCGCTCGCTCTACCGACTGAGCTAACCAGCTGCCCGTGGGGATTTTTTAAATGTCCAATTAGTCTGCCTCACAGGATGTAGACTGTGGGTATAAATCTACCATTGGCCGCGGATCTCATGCAGCAATCTCCTTCCCTTCTGCGCTATCTATTTTGCAAGGTCGCTGCATCCTGTGCTTAGTGTCGCCCAAGACGAGTGTGATTGGTTTAAAGAAATACGAACAAGCCAGAGCGTTTTTTTCCCTTATACCAGAATGAGAATGTGTAGAACCAGACCTTTCTTAGCTGTGACAAAGCGCTGTGGAGATGGGTTTTGCTATGCAAGACTAATGTCCAATTAACATGGTCGGTTTTGAGGCACTGAAGCAGTGAAAGCAATTGTTTTTAGTTATGTATTAGAGATGTTTATAAAATCTTGCAAACGACAACGCTATCATGTAGTGGGCAACTCCAGGGGCTGAAAAGTGAAGCCAATGCTGAAGTGCCTTAAACTTGCATTTTTTCTAATAGCCAGCAGGGGGCGACTCCTCTGGTTTGCAAAAAGAAGTCTGATTGTATAGAAGTCTATGAGAAAATGAGCCTACTTCTCACTTGATTTATTACCTCAGTAAACATTGTAAACACGAGTTTATGGTCTCAATCGTTAGTTTCAAGTCTTCTTCAATACAGCATGATGTTCATTTAGTAAATTATGGTCCCATTTAGAGTCGGATAGACCATAAAGCAGGGTATGCTATAGTCCATGACTACCTTGTGATTGACATGTCGCACGCCGGTCTGGGAGTTGTTCGTGTTTTCATCTTAAAACTTTAACCCTTTCAGAGTGTGTTTTCAGTTCATGAAAGTTAATTGTAACATTTTGGTCGCCTAAAAATGTCTTATTCAGCGTTCGGTTGTACTTAGGTCCACCCTCTTGTGTCACTTCTGGTTCCAAAAAAACAAAATGGTGACGGCCAAAATGCTGAACTCGAGGCTTCAAAACAGCAGTCCGCAAACCAATGGGTAACGTCACGGTGACTATATCCACTTCTTATACAGTCTGTGCTATCATGAGACTCATTGAGTGTAATGGTACAGTTAATGTATTTGTGCATTAGTGTCTCACCGGTTATAAAAACAGGGCAACGGGCTGATATATTCTGGACCTGCAACCGGGCCAAACATGACAGATAGTCGGGCTGATCTTTTGACATGAGGTCACACTCATGATAAGGCAAGACCTCCAATATTCCAGTTTCTTGGCACCAGTTTAGGAAGTGCTTCTTCTCTTTTGCCTCTGCACTCAACCTGGACATGAGAGGAGGAGACATAATGTTAACAGAAAGTCTTTTATAATGTGCAAAATCAGCATGAGTCTTTCATAAAATGATGAAAAACACTCTGTATGGTAACTGTGAAAATGTAAGGATAATCTGTGAAAGAGATTTGAATTAAAATATTGAAGAGAATATAAGGAAAAACATTGTGGTTAATGCCAGGAGGTCAGTTAGCAAAATCTTGAAGTACCAAAAAAAGACTTTTAGAACATCTGTAACCTGCTATATAGGGAAGTGTGAAACAAGAGTTTTTTGTAGTTATTTTTCCAAAGCTAACCCCTACCTTGCATTTTCTTTCAGCCGACGGCTGTCTCTGTAGTGCAACATCCATTTCCACTTCCCCGTTCTGCTTAGCTCTTGCAAGATTTCTGACATTTTTTTCAGGTTGCCTTAAAATCATACAAAGTTGATATTATGAGCACTGGCTGCTTACATGACAAGATCTCAAACTACACAAAGCTGGTATACAAATAAAAGTGACATACAAAGGCTGAGGGGCTCCAGTGCTGCTCTGTCGAACATTATAAAGCCACCTCTCGTAAAGAGCTCCTGATGGGTGAGATTCACAACATCATCTGGTTCGTCGATTCCAGCAAAGTGCACACCTGGTGACTTCTTCAGCTCGAGCAAATGTGGGACCTGAGATAGAAGAAAGTAGTCATTAGTTCATGACTACCTATTGCAAAAGTCTTGTCATGATCTTTTTCCACCAGCTGATCAATTACCTCACAAATGTGCTCTGCAATGTCTTCATTCCTGAGGATGATGAGTAGAGATGAAGAACTATCCTCACCAAGGAAGAACTCAGATGGCTGTACAGCAGTGTGGCCCTCTGCTTCTAAATGTGCCTTTTAAAAATAAAGAAAATTACGCAAACTTTAAAAGCCATTTTCCATTAGCAAGTCTTGCACTGCTTTAACAGTAAAAATTAGTCCCGTCTTGACTTGCTTTAATATATTTTGTGATTGCAAATATGTACAAGGGTTATTAAAGGGCTGTATGATATCCTTGAATTCAGTATTCCTTTGATATGATCTTCTTAATGACCAACCAACCTACAATAGCTGTTACAACAAATGTAGTGAGACGTTACATTAAGCTGGAAATGTCTCAGCTGCTTTGGCTTATGCACACGTGTCTGGATCATAACTCCTTTTAAAACCCTCCTGGGAATATATCTCTAATGATACTCCATCCAAAATGTATCTTTCAGTTATGAAACACTCACCCCCACAGGCTTGAAAAAGAGCAGTAAAATATTTGATGCTCCGTAATGAAGTTCAGAAGCTGTGATCAGTTTGGATTCAATGCAGTTAGGACAGTTTGTGTGATTTAAACAGCTGTCTGCGTTGGACGTCTGCCTATCTGCCCACTGTTCACGCAGCTCCCCAGGAGCTGCTTCTGGCCGACGGCTGGCTAACCTGACTTCACCAGGCTGACTGACTGCAGAAATTTACTGAACCAAATAGTTTTCTGTTGGCTCCAAGGGAAGAAATCAACAGTGTTTGAATGTATTGATTCATTGATTTTCTTTCCCCAACCATCGTATTGAGAAATGGGGAATCTGCCTGTTAATAAGCTCAAAACACAAATACAGCGGGATATACTGTATGTGTTATTTTAACAACTGCCTATGCAGGTTACAATTCACTACATGCAACAAAAATAGACTTATAGCTTAAAAAACACAGGGCACGGAATCAGTGTGGATTGATACACCTAATAAAATGGTAGCTTATGTTCTGTGAAATGTGCGAGTGACGCGTTATTCTCCCCCACCCCCCAAGAGTGTTCTGCCTAGAAGTTTGCATGGATATTTCCGCTGTGTAAACATGAATCCAAGCTGACCACAATCTCTTATCTCCATTAAGGAGCAAATAACCAATTTGTACTGGCACTTTCTATACAGGGGATGAGTGTTACATTGTCAAAAAATAAGATTTGGGTGGCATAAGTTAGTTCAGGAATGAAAGCTAAAAAGAGTTTTGCTTTGAAAAAAATTGTTAATATAAAGTCAATAGAAATACTGCATTGGATGTGTGTTGAGAGCTCTTACCTTGGTTTCCTCGAAGAAGGCATCATCTGACGTGACTAATATGTAGAATCTGTACTTTGTTTTACAGGATTTCTTCACGACTGAATTCAGACTACTGCGGAAACTCTCCATCTCTTTCTTCATTTCATCACAGAAGTCAAAATGGTAACTTGGTTCAGTCTTTGGATAAACTCCATCCATTCTGAAGTGCTTAGGTCTAGATGGGACCGTTTTGACAGCACAAACATCATTCATCATTGCCTCATACACCCTGGTACACTCTGAAGTCACACCGGAAACTCCAGCATGTTCCATTGGGTTCCCTGTTCCTTGAGATATTTTTTGAGGATGCAAAGTCTTATCTTCCTCTGTGGTGTCTGTCAGGTATTTCCTGTCAGACATGTCTACCTTGATTTTTTGTCCAAAAAGAGACGGTGCATCCAAATGTGCATTCAAGTGATCCACTGAATCCTCCTGCTCCTCTAGACTGCAAAAGTGCACAGTCACAGGACTGGCACAAGACAAATTCTGTTTGTCATGTGTGTCCTGTTGGCGGTTGTGTTCCCTCTTAGTCCTTTTCAAAAGCTGTTTCATTTGTTCCGAGAAGATAAGGCTCTCCTTCTCCATTGACGCCTCAGTGGGGTCATCTTGTAGGCACCTCTGAGAAACCTGCTCCAGAAAAGAATAAGATCTCTTCTGGCTCGTATTATAGACCGTACACATGAGTGAGCTTTGAGGTCCCAAGTAAAGACTTTCATCGATTATGCCACCATCTTTGAAATCAGCATGTGAGGTTGATGCGTCTGAGCAGTCTTTCTGATCCATCGCAATGCACTCCTTAGTTGTTTGCCCGACTTGCTCATGAAAAGTCATGACACCTTGGTTTCCATCAACACGTTTAGAGGAACTTTTTGCGTATTCAAAAGACTGCAAGGGGAGAGATGATGAAGGAATCTTGTTGAATTTTGAAAAGTCCCTTCCTTTGTGCTGATATAAGGGATCTAGACATACAAATTTAGCTTGATCAGAGTTAGGCTTACTGGCACTAACATTTGAAAACCAATTGCTCTTTGAAGGAAGCTCACTGGCATCTTGCTTATCATCATTTAGTCCTTCAGAAGTTCTCTTGAGACTTTCTGTCTTTTTCTCCAAGAGCATGGTAGTGGGTATGGTGCATGTGATTAGGGGGATTTTATGTGACATTACAGTGTTTTCAATTTGTCTGTCTTTAGACATGTAATCTGCTTGATTTTCATCACTCTTAGATGGTTTCACTGCCATGACAGGACGCTGACTGTATGAATGTGGCTCATGACTTAAATTGGTCTGTGATGTTGTTTTGAGTTTATCTTGGTCAATATTTGGCTTAATGGCTCGCAAACTCTCAGTAGAGGGAACAGATCTGTAAGAATGACAATCTCGCCCTACGGAGGTTTCCTGTAATTTATCTGTTCTTTCAAAATAGTGTTGATGAACTGAGTCAGTTTTTTGTAGCTGCAACTTTACACCGAGTACTTCCTCTAATTTACTTTTGAAAGGTGATATAAGAAAGTGACCTGTTGATTCTGTGTGCAGTTCTTGTGAGGTAGAGGCCGACACCACTGCTGGTGTTGTATTGCGAATTTTCTTGTCCTTAGAGTCAGATGAGGTATGGCTTGAGGCTAAGCAAGTGGGGATGTACTTGCTTCTGGGGTAAGGGGTTTGATCAAGAGAGTGTTTCATACCAGCTGTTTTCATCTGGCTGGAAGTGTCAGTGTGGCTTGATTTGGAGAGGAACTTGTCTATACTTTGTAGAACTCTTAGAGTTCTTAGTTCAAGATCAGGGTGAAGATGATGAAGGTTGGCATCCTTGTTAACAGTAGACTTGTGAGGCATCTCCTCCTTCATGGATGTTGAGCCTCTGCTAGGTGATTTCTGAGTCAAGTTTTTGGAGGTTTCATGACCACTAAAAGCAGAAGCACTAGTACTACTTGGGCCAGAGCAAGTTAAGTACTCATATGGTTTCTCATCCATAGTTGGGGTAGAACACCGGTCATCAGACTCACTTTCCGAAGCCACTGGCTGGTTGGTTTCACTTGCATCAATATGTGAAAGTGATATTTTGCCAGCAGACAGTTCTGCCTTTTGATTGTACATTTGAGATGTACTGCATACCTCTGTGGGTTGGACAGTTTCAGGGTAGGTAGTTTCACTGATGAATGGTATTTTTTCCTGGCATTGAACAACTTCTTCAATCTTGCCTTGTGAGTGTGAGACATGTGGTTGTATTGTATCCTCTCCTGAGGTGTCTATTCCAATAAATGGAATTACAACCACATTATGGATCTTTTCCAATCCCTCATTTGTTTTGTCGATCTGTTTGAGATATGTTTCTTTAGTCAGTGCCACTTCAGCTTCACACTGAGGTGAATGAGACTGATGATGAAATGGTTCTTTTTCAGTTGTGTTATCAACATTTTGCTCTCCCTCAATTGCTTTGGTATCCAGATTTTCATGATAATCACTTGTTTGATTGAAGTTTGCCATTACTTTGTTTGGGCTTCCTGTTTCAACACTGCCATTTGTCTGGGGAATAGACCCATCTAATGAACAGTTGTTCTCATCAGACATGGGTAATTCTGTCTTTGCTGCCAAACAAATATAATTTTCTGAACTTTTCCCAACTGCAGTTTCAGCAGAAATATGCTCCATTTCTGATGGAGCGGGAGGACATTTTTCTAAAATGGCAGGTTCATCTGTCAACCCACTGCCATTTGCACACAGCTTTTTCAACTGCAAATCATGGCAGGCATCGTCTTCGTTGTCAGCTTGAGGTGGTTGCTCATCCAATGGTGGTTCTGGATTACTCTCTGTGATGGAGTCCTTTTTTAATGAGTCTGGGCCATCACACATCATAGGTACTGGCTGATCACTTAAATCACTGTCAGCTTGCACAGGTGAAACACAGCGGTCTTTCTCCTCAAGTCCATCTTCTTTTTCAAAGTGATCTTCATGTTTCACTTTCCAGTTTCCCCTATCTGGCTGATCACTCAAATCACTGTCGGCTTGCACAGGTGAAACACAACAGTCTTTCTCCTCAAGTCCATCTTCTTTTTCAAAGTGATCTTCATGTTTCATCACTTTACCTTTGTGTACTGTACAATCATCCACAT